>NW_027500147.1:0-106149 GCF_021521415.1 Bidens hawaiensis
TTTGTGACACGTTTTTCTTTATTTATACGCTCATTTACGGCTTAAACTTTTAAAAGTTTGCAAAGTAATAACCGATTTTCAAACGATTCCTTTGTTATTTTACAATTATGTGTTAGAAGTGAAAATTTAAAAAGTCATGGTGGTTTATGAAAGTTTTACTAAAAATCTGACTTGATCCAAGGATCACCAGTCCAAAGTCAAAGTCTCAACAATGAGATCTTTGCAAGAATGAAAGATTATAAATGTTCAACCTTAGTTGATACTACCGGCAGCAGCATTTGAAGAGACTAAGCCTACTGCTCGAGGTGATCAAGATACTCGTCCTAGTATCTTGAAACACTCACCTACAACCAAAAATAAACATTCCAAAACATCTATAAAAGCCAAATCCTCAAAGAAACCCAAAAGGTAGTTTAGGAAGATGAGGTGCCTGAAACACCAGTGGTAACATAAAAGCCACAAAAAAATTGAAAAAAGGAAACTGTTGTAAGCACAGAGGACCCACATCAAAGGGTTGAAGGGCTAATTTTGCACTCCAACTCCAAGCCCCTCTCCCAGGGCTACTTCTCTTTCACCCTCATTGGAACACCATATCATTACCACTAAAGAAGTTTCTCAAGTATTTACTAATTTGACACACATCACTGAAAGCAGTCCTTTCTTCAGCACATTACTTGAAAGGGAACTTCAAACAAAACTGTTGATGTTGTGTCAGGTACTACTATCCTAGAGAAAGAGGAGACTACAATCCCTTTCACTATGGGTGATTTGGATTTGGTATTCGGAGCAAACACTACAACCGTTGAAACAATTGTTTTACAGTTAGATAGTGGTTTAGGAACTAAGACTCCAATCCTAGCAACTGATGATATTTCTATATATGAAAATGTTGGAAGTCCCTAGTACCAAGAAACAGGGCATCTAATAAATTTCTTGATGCAAATCCTAATTTTGACTCGGATAAAACTGTTGATTTCGGTAAACTAATGATGACAGGACAGCAGATGAGACTATTCATTTAGTTGATGCTAAAATCATTCAGGATTTGATGATCAAGTTCACAAGTTGAACTCTGAAGTCATGGAGCTCCAAAAGCTTATTTCAAACATGACTCAACCTCAGGTCCAACAAGGCGATTCTAATAACCAACTATTGGCCTCCATCCGGAGTGAATTCCAATCTTGCATCCAACAATTAGTCACTCAACAGCCACCAGCCACTCATAACTCTAGCTCTCAAGAGGGTATCACCACCTCTAACCCAGAGATTGCTGAGCTTAAATCCTTTATTACTTCTCTATTCCAAATATTCCAAACCAAATTCAGCATTGATACCCACTACGTGAAAATTGCCTTTTAGCCACACATGTGGTCTGGGCGATTTGCCACACTTCGGCTTAAATGTGTGGCTAAAAGGTCATTGACCACGTTTGAAAACCTTCCAGACTAGTTTTGGCCACACACGTTTTTCTTCATGTGACCATTCTATACCTACTCAGGTACTTTTCGCCACACTTTGAAAAAAAAAACTGTGATATAATCTAGCTACATTACAAAAATGTGTGGCGAAATGTGACCTACAGTCATAGTTTGTTTGATCTTTGATACACGTGACCAAAAAGGACATGTATTAGCCACACTCTAAGGGAAAACTGTGACATTTAAATAGCCACGTGTTTTAATAGTGTGGCCAAATGTGACGAACGGCTACTGTATTGATAAGAGATGTGTCTAAAAGGTAAAAGATATAGCCACTTATATTACGTTGTGTGACCTAATGTCACATTTGTTAGCCACATTTTTAATAATGTGGCGAAATATGACGAACAACCATTGTATTTATTAGTAATGTGGATAAAACGCTTAAAATATATGGCCACTTATACGAGGTTGTGTGACCAAAGAGTAGTTTAATTTTATTTTTCCTAAGTTTTTGCTGTCACGGGTACACTTATTATGTGTGGCTATAAGTGATAAATGGTCACACTTAAATTTTTTTAACTGTGTCCAAATGTAATTAATGACCGCTTATACAAGCTTGTGTGACCAAAGAGTATTTTAGTTTTATTTTTTCTAAGTTTTTTATTGTCACGGATACACTTTTCTAAGTTTTCTTACGTGACCAGGAGGTTTGTTCCCTTTTAACTTTAAACCTATACTAAAACTTAACCTAACAAATATCTATCTTCATTTTAATTTATGTTAAAAAATGAACACTTGTGTTCGTTTATGTTTGTTTTTCTTACAATCTAAACTAACATAATTGAACAAAGATAAACGAACATAAACGAACGTACGCTCATGAACATAAATGAACGAACGGAACATGTGTTCATGTTCGTTCGTTTATTTAAACGAACACAAATTTTGTGTTCGTGTTCGTTCGTTTATTAAATAAACGAACATAAACGAACTTCCCGCCGAACGGTTCACGAACAGTTCAACGAATGTTCGGTTCGTTTGCAGGCATACTATTTTGTTCTATTCAATTACAAAATATCACAAGAGATCATATCTTTTGTGACAATGAGGTTTGTTCTTATTTTGTTCTATTCAACTACAAAATATGACATTAATTATACATATTTGTTTTTCATATTCTGTTGTTCCAACTACCACCAATCCCATCCTTAAAAGAACCAGACAAAGCTGGCAAGAAGCCAAAGGGAAAGTATACAACGATAGACAGGGTGACCATACAGAAGATAAGGAGCAGTGCCAAGAAAACCGACGCCTTAGCTAGTATATAGGTAGTCGTTATTTTGTATATTGTATAGCTTGTTTTGCATATATCTTACAAAAAGATGTATAGATTTGCTTAAGTGAATATTATTGTTAATATAATTTGTTTCTAATTTTGTTTTGTCATTCTTGTTTACAGCTGTTTTATATTACTGTACAAAAAATAAAAATAATTATATATTGCCTTATTACACACTATTGGCCACATAGAAACATTAGGTGTGGTCAAAAGTAAGACAATAACCACACTTCGAATTACAAATATTAGAGTCTATAAATGACCATTAGCCACAACAAAAACATTGTTGTGTGATGAAAGGGTAGCAAAGTTGATGGAGATAACAAATTATGTGTGGCTAAAAGTGTGACATAGCCACAGCGAAAACTCGTGATTTTATATATCACCATTACGCACACCAAGCTTGCTTCTTTTTTGTGTGTGTGACGGAATCATATAAAACGTCATATAAAAATATCAATAAGTGTGACCAAATGGCATAAAATAACAACGCTAGCCGTTGCCCACACTTTCATCACTTGGTTTTTGTTTGTGTGGCGGAACGAGATCAAACGCCATTGGAAAAATCACTATGTGTGACCAAAAGTATGATAATAGCCACACTTTATATTACAAAAGCATTATGTGTGACAAACGGTAAGACAATGGCCACACCACAAACTACAAAAGAGTGTTTGAGTGGCAACTTCACATTTTTAGCCACATTGACAATAACCTCCAGTGTCTATATGATATGATTGGCCACACAATACATCACTATGTGTGATGAAAAGTTTGACAATAGGCACAATTTAAATTAGAAAAAGCATTATGTGTGACAAACGGTAAGACAATGGCCACACCACAAACTACAAAAGAGTGTTTGACTGGCAAGTTCACATTTTTAGCCACATTGACAATAACCTCTAGTGTCCATATGATATGATTAGCCATAGAATACCTCACTATGTGTGACGAAAAGTTTGACAATAGCAACACTTTAAATTATGAAAAACATTATGTGTGACAAACGGTAAGACAATAGCCACACTATAATCTACAAAGGAGTGTTTGAGTGGCAAGTATACATTTTTTGACACTTTCAATGTAATATCTAGTGTCTATATAATAAAATTAGCCACACTATGATTAAATTTAAGTGGCCATTGCTTTGTTATATCCACACGGTAGAGGTCACAATGCACGCTTAACACAATCCTATTGGCCACATTATTATAAAATTCATGTGACTGAAACATGAATTCATGTGGCTCTATACGTGCAATGGTCACTCATAGTAAGTTGTCATATAGCCATTTTCTACCGTTTAGCCACACTTATTGGACAAGCTTCTTGATGGCCAGCAACTAATGCATGTACCCTTTAGCCACACTTATAACCACATAAGGCCACTAAAAACTGTGTGTGGCCATATCATACCCACAGTGTCGCGACCTTTGGTCACATATGACCTGAACCAAATGTGTGTGGCTAAAGGCCTACGGCCACACTTTTTTCGTGTGACCGAAGGTCAATTTTCACGCAGTGACCACCAAGATTTGAAACTCACTCAACACTCTTGTCAATGAATTAAGAAAACAAATGGTGGATCAAAGAAACCAACTCACAGCACTTACAGGAATTGCTCCTCCTGCACCTTGGTTTCCAGAGCAAGCTCAGGCTGTTGCTGATGCCAAAAAGGGGTGAAATGTTCTTGACGCTTCAAGAAAGGCAATAGAGAAGAAACCTGATGATTCAGCAAATAAAGCTGTTGAAGAAGCTGCACAATTGAAAAAAAAATTCTACAAAATGAGAGAGAAGCAAAAGACAGGGCACTAGTTAGGGAATTAAGAGAAAAACCAGATGAAACTGCCCCTTCAAGCACAAAAGTATGCAAATCAGTTGCTAGAGGAAGAAGAAAAGGGGGAATTCCAAGAAAATACCAATAGATTCCTACTCTACTGATGAATTTGAAAATATACCAACAATTTCCCAAACTATTGATGATCAAATGGTTGTTACACCAACAATTGATACAAGACCAATAGTTACCAAAACTGCCGATACTGCAGCAGAGCAAACTACTGGTGCTCCACAAAAACCAACAGTAGTTTATAAGACTTTTGATGCACGCAAAGTAACACAAGAACCAAGTACTATTCCAAATGTAGTTGAAACCTTGAAGTCAAAGCCTAGTCAAACAAAGGTCTCTGACAGTAGTTTGAAGAGGAGGAACCTTATGTTACCTGAAGAGGAAGTTTCACCACATGCTCTGCCTACAAAGAGATTCAAGCCAAAGAATGTTGATGATTTGATCTCTTATCAAGAACAAGAAGCTGCAAGAGCTTTGGCTGAAGCAACACAAATATGTCTGATGTAGAAGCGGCAAGAGTGTATCAACAAGAACTTCTAAGGGCAAGAGATTTTGAGCAACATGCTTATGAAAGAAGCCTTGTTGTCTCTAAAAGACCAATAGCTGACAAGAAGCTATTGATGGAAGCTAAGAAAGTTCCTCTCGTATGGCTAAAAGATCATGCCAAGTACAAATTCACCCTCTACAATTTCAAAGAGTGGACCTATTAAGAGCTGCAACCAAAATGTGGAAGGATTAAAAAAAACTTCTCAAACATGACCCTAGTCAGGATCATCCTGAACCTGACTGGGATGTAGTAAACACTAGGAAATTAGAAGAAATACAAAGGGAGATCCTAAATATGAAGATTGAATTAGCCGAGGCTAATTTTCACTAAATAAAAGAGACTGTTAAGTGGGGAATTGACAAGCTAAGTATTGCTTATAGAGATAGAGAAAAGAAGAATCCAAGTAACTTTTCTGAACGAAGAGCTTTGTCAACAATCAAACTCACAAAGAGGCAAAGACCCGTGCAAACAACTTCTCTAATTAGATGCTCTACACAAGAAATCAGAAATGCAAGACAGATTGCTAGCAAGCTAGAAGAAGACAATTGATAGAAGAAGAAGAACTACAAGCCATTAAAAGTATATAAAGAGATACAAATATGGGACTTACACATGATATCAATCTAATCCCTTCTGTGTCTTCTTTATCAACATTGGCCATAGCTTATGCTGCTGCTCAAAGCCAATCAATTTCAAAAGTTATAAAATGGAGTAAAATAAAAAAATAGCTCCTTTGTGACTTTGGAATTTGATTCTGGTAAAACACAAAGGATGGATCTGCAAGATGTACCTGTGCTGGAAGAAAAGTTGTTGAAATGTTTGCTAGATCTTCCTTTGATTGATGATAATTTGGGCACTGAGTTTCTCAAGTTTATCAACGACTCAGCCGAAAGAAGACTATCAAAATAATACAATGGAGCAAAATAAATAAATAGCTTTTGCATCATCAGTTCAGGGGGGGATTGTTGAACCTGGAAAAGAACTGATGGCCAATAACCAAACAACTAATGGCCAAAAACATCAGCTGTTCTCCATTATGGTATTTTGAAATCTATTGCTCTAAACTGTTGATAACACATACTGCTTACATAAAAGAACTTAAGACTCAATAGTTGCTTTATAAACATTTGAAGATTCAAACTAGTGAAAACAAACAACTGATGACTCAAACACCAGTTGTTAAAACAAAGATCAGTAGTTAGAATATGTTTCTCTATAGGCAGTTCTTTGTATTTAGTTTATCAATAGTTTGTACCTGTTTTTTTAGCTGTCACTATAACCTTTAGCTCATCAGTTGTTTTGCACATTTATAAATGAAAAAGAGAGTCTCTTCTTTATTAACACTTTTCAAGTCACAATACTCCCCTGATCGTGTACTTTCATACTAGAAAATTCAGTGTGAATGATGATATAGGGTTGTGGGGTAGTAATAGATTGTAATCATTTGATTATAGTTAATGCATTGTTGTTCTTCCATACGAATCCTATTATTTAGCTCAAATGAATACTATTGATTAACTTGTTAATTTCATAGACTAATTGAAGTTGAAATTCAAATATGGTTTCAACTAAAGTGATACTAATTCGTTCAAAGGATTAGATCAATTGTTTACTGTTTCATTGATTGTGATTTGTGTTTTAGTAACTTAGATTATTCGATCTACGATCCTAACAATAGTGTGCTAAAAAATCCACATTGGTTCTGGAGAAATTTCCTAAATGAAACTTTGATGAAAGTCCATATATAAAGCCACCGGCTTCTGTTAATGATGATGTTTGTTAAGAATAAGCAATTTAAAATCATTGAAACCCAAAATTCTAAGGAACCCTATCCATTAGATAACCTTCCTCCCTAATTATTTGGATGCTCAAACCTTGAACCTTAAACTTCTTAAATACAACCCAATAGAACAAGTTATTAGCAACCTTAACCAACGAATTACTACATATTAGATAAGCCTGTGTTATTTTGTAGTGTAACATCAACCCCTAATACCACTAATATTGTTTGTTTTACCTCGATGGATTTCTCATCTAGAAGTACATGAATTTTTTTTTTGTTGCTCCGGTGGAGAATTCCCAATATGTCACCCATCCAAGTATTATTCCCACATGAGTTTTGATCCGCCCCATAACCATGTAAGCCCAAAATGTGTTACAATGGGATTTTCCTAGGGTGTTACAATGTGTCATGCTATTTTTTCATCAAATTCACACCCTTTCCCTTATAGGGCCTAATTATCATCGATGAGGTTTGCTTCACCATCCCGAACGGCTCATAAATGACTCTAATATCATTTATAACATCTGAAACCCACACCACCAATGTCGCACACTTTACCCCTTACGGATTGCCCATCCAGAAGCTGGCTAATTTGTTTTTGGTTACCGTTGTGGACATTTCCTAGGAGGTCACCAATCCTAGTATTACTCCCACCTTAGTAGGCTTAGCTATGGAGTATTCATCAGCTCAATAGCAAGCTAAGGTCAAAGGGTGTTGGTTATTTATGAGGTAGAACGTTCCTTATGAACCAAGAATCTATATTCTCCATGTCCTATGTGGGATTTTCTTAGCGTGCTACAACAAGTCGTGTTAATTGGTATTGTTATATGTATGGTATGTATGCACGTAAATTGTATTTGTGTGTACATGTGTGTGTATGGTAGGTATGTGCATGTACATCTGTTGGGATCAAGATTCAACAAAGGAAAGATTGGAAGCTTCTCAACCTCCTCAAGAAATAGCTAAGTATGGAATACGAGCAAGCTTGGCCCTCCAAGCAAGCCTAGAACTTATTCAAGCAAGGTACTCTACTTTCGAGCAAAGTTATCTTCTAGAATTCTTCTAAGTGTTAGTTCGAGAAAACTGCACTTCATCAAGCAAGGTTGTTTTTCAATTCGAGCAAGGTTTGTTTTAGAGCAAACCCTTGACTTAACCAAGCTGAAACCACGCATTTTGGTCGATCGAGCAAGGTTTAATAATAAACAGTGGTCCAAGCACACTTGAAGGAAGTTATTGAAGAAATTATTCTAAGGACTTCCAGCGAGCAAGGTTCAACCTCAAGCAAGCTACAGTGTCACCAGCACACTAAACTTATTATAATATGTTAAAGACAATAGGTTGAAGGGATCAATGAAGAACAAGTTTGCTCATAGGATTTTATTAAGCAAAGTTTGATATTATCATGAAGATTGAAGTCTGCTTGAAGACTATTTTCTTAGGAAAATTTTTTTTTAAGTAAAGCTTACTCGGAGAACTGTTCCAAGAACACTTATGGTTACAAGGTCTGCTCGACGTGTCTAAAATCTTACAAGCTTACTCGAAGACCTATTTACACTTGTAATATTTTTGAATACGTTTGAATATGTTATGTTAAATCATTAGGGTTTCTAGAAGGTGGTAGGTGTGCCTATTTAGGGTGTATTTGGGATTCCTTATTTAAGGAAAAAAGGTCTTTTTGTGATAAGGTAAAAAGGTATTATGGGTTTTCAATAAGGGGTTTCCAAAAAAGTGTTTGGATTAATATAAGGCAATAAGTTGTTTTTAGAAATATGTTTGGTTTAACTTATTGATGTAAAATGACTAAAAAGGACATTTTTATGGCAAGGGTAGGTGGTTAAAAAGCTAGGTGGAATGGTATGATGAGGGTGTAATGGGAAGTTGTATTGATAAGGAGATAAGTTAGGAAATCCTAACTTATTGAAAACTTATATTTTAGCCTAGTAGATAAGGAGAAATGAAAAAAGGAATTTTGTATTCTCAAACACTATTTTAACACAAAAATAACTTATTCTATCACAATAAGTTATAAGGAGAAGAAAATAAGGAATCCCAAACACACCCTTAATGAAACTTTAGGGAACATTTATGACAACGGACATAGAGGGAATATTGTGTGATTTGACGGCTAACACTTTCTAGTAAAAAGGAATATTTATGTATGGAAAGTTGCCTCACACAAACATTCCACCTAGAAACCCTAATAGATCTTTATTGTATTCTTGATAATATTAATGGAAATATTTTGTGTGACTTTGTGTGTTTGTTCTATTTATGTTTATCTAGCAACACTTTGAATATCATTGATTACACCTTTGATGTTCACTGGATCTTCACCGGAGCAGACCTCGTAACCGTTTTGTCAATACGATGTTGTTGGTTACGAGATTGATTTTGTAGTTGATAGATCGGTCCTGACAAATGGTATCAAAGCTTCGTCTTTGCACTTGTGAAGATCTGTTGTTGCTGATTGTGAAGTCATCGTTGATTATTTGTTGATTTTGAAGAAGAAGAATGTTGACGTCAGCTGAGCATCGTTCCATTGGTGAGTGACGTCAGCAACTCTGTTCTTCATTTTCCCAGATCTACAATCTGTTGATGTTTAAAGGTCTTCTATTCTCATATTTACATTGTTTATTGTTTATTTGAGTCTAGATCTTGGTCTTATTCATCCAGTTTCTCAAATCTGGTCGTTTTCAAAATTTTGTCAAGTTTAAGTAATTTTAATTTCTAAAACTTTTTCAAAAATACCAAAAACATTATTGAACTAATGGATGACCAAGATGTATCTACTAACAAAATTCCAAGGTTGTTAGGACAGGAAAATTATATCAAGTGGAAAGTACTTTTTGAAGCTGCTGTGTGTTACAAAATTCCAAGATATGTCTACTAACAAAATTCCAAGGTTGCTAGATGATAAACGAACATGAAAGAGCTTCAAATCTTATCTTTGAATCCGAAGTTCTTGAAAGACTGAGAGTATGTGTGTGTTCTTGAGTGAGAAGGACTTGGGTGAAAAATGAGCGTGTTTGGGTTTTAAGTAGGGTTTAGAATGCTTATTTAGGACAAGCCGACAAGCACATGGACCTTAAGGCCCAACTAGTAGTCACCAATCAACTACTATATGCTTTATACAAGGCGAACTACCAACTAGTGGTCACCATTAAGCTACTATATCATTCGATCTTTAAACTACTCATAAGAAACTTGTGTTTTTATATTTTCTAGAATATAACTCGGATCGTAGTTTAATATTCCATGCCAGACTAGTTTGATATTCCAGCATGTCATTAATGGAGAAGTTGAAAAAGGCGGAAGCTTACACCAACATGCTATATGTTGCCATACTAGATACGTTTTCAAGCAATAAATCAACAAATGATTCACGGTTTCACCGAGGTCCAGACAAAGTGAAACTACAATACTGCCCGTGTACATGTTCCTTCTCAAAATGGGAATTAACTAACAATGAGTCTTCATTACTATCTTGATTTGTCAAAACATATAGAATAACCTTTTGTTGAATCCACATCACCTAGGTAATTTTATAAATATAAAAATGAAAAACATGTCCGTATGTGTGATTATGATATGTGTGATTTTGATGGGCCCAGAGCCCAAATCGAATTACGGGCTTGTCAGAATCGAAGCAGTGAACGGCTAATGACGACGAACCAAATAAACATAAACAATAAATGTCAACAAAAATAAACCACATGAATACAAAAACCCCAACTAAATGACAACACAATTTTTAAAGAATTTTGTCAACAAAAAAAACACTAAAACCATTTTAAAATTTTAAAACAAAAAACAAAATTTTACAACATCCAAAGGACTCATGAGTCACTAACTCGGTATGTGTCATCAGACACCGAAGGCGAGTCCGAGACTGACACAATTGTTTCATGACTCGGTGACACCTCCACTCCCCGCAACTCCTCAATCATTTTCAAAACATACCCCATAGTAGGGCGTTGACTCGGTGCAGGTGCAGTACACGATAACGCGATTTGCAGCCCCCCCACCATTTCCTCTTCAATATCTTTGTACCTCATCAACTCCAAATCAAAAACCTCAGCCGTCCATTCTTCCCGCACAACTGACTGGACCCACCTAGGCAAATCCAGGGCCCCACCAGGCCCGGGCCCACCATTATCCAGAACTACTGATGGGCATTTACCCGTAAGTAGCTCCAATAATAAGACACCAAAGGAATAGACATCTGATTTCTGAGTGGTTTTCCGAGGGTCGGTTGTTAGTAGTTCGGGGGCATGGTAGCCATTAGATTTGGGGGTGGTGGTTGGTAGGGTGAAGGCGAATAGGCCAAAGTCGGATATGCAGGCGGTCCCGTTTTTGTCAAGGAGGATGTTTGTGGACTTGATGTTGCCATGGGTGAGTTTAGGGGACTTGTATGAGTGGTGGATGAAGGCTAGCCCTCTGGCTGCACCTGCTGCAATCTTAAGCCTTGTGGTCCAGTCCAATGGTGTTCTACCTGGTCCTCTGTTACCTGATTCATGACATTAGAAACTTAGTTGTGTTGTGTCTTTTTCAAAGCAGTTTACTAACAAGATGTTGCCAAAAATAGTGCAATTATCACCAAATAATTAAAAACTTAAAACTATAAATGTACAACCTCCGCTAAAGTGGCATAGTGCAATAAGTAAAAATAAACAAAAGGTAAATCTAACAAAGTTAAAATAATAATCAAAATAGACATTTTGACCCACCTCTTTTTCAATATAAGCATTCACTTTTAACGTTTAAAAAATTTAACATATTCAAAACCAACCTGCCAGGCAACACCAAATAAGCACAACCAGCTAAAAAAACTAGCTTTCGACGCAAAATCCTTGAAAAGTATTACCTGATCTAGGAAACCAACCAAATAAACCAATCAATGTGTAAAATCCGAATAAATTTTAACACTAAATTAATTTAGTTGGCATTCATAAACACTAGCTAAATTTTGACACAAGTCTGACAGCAAGGGATAAGTTTTGGTTTACTTTTACACGTGTATTGATTTTATTAGTTGTTTTCGAGGAGTTGTTTTTCAAGGTTTTGTGCCAGCTAAATTTTAGTCTCTTAAGCCAGAGGACCTTATCTGAATTTTTTACTGTTGGTTTTGAATACTTTTAATTTTTAGTGGACTAAAGGGCTGTTTGTTTCATTAGATTTGACCGATTCAGATTTGATTCATCCTCTTTCCCATTCAGCATCAATCAGGAGCTGACCGATTCAGACTCAATTTTGCCCGTTAAGATGTTTTTTTATCAACCAAACAGTCCGAGCTCTAACCAAATCATTTGTCCCCTTTTAATGGTTCTATTCAGATGTAAAAAATAGCCTAAATGTGAATTTTAAAGAAAACGGAAGGTAAAATATCATTTTCTTTCTTTATTTTTCAAATTCACAAAACCATAAATATATTATTATAAAATTAAGAAAATTGCATTCTTTTTATGGGAAACATAAGAATCCAAGCTAGTGATTTGATTGAAGCATATAAACAGCAGAAAAGGCAAGAAAAAGTTAAGGGGCATGAAAGGAAAATGACAGAAAGTTGGTGAGGCAAAGCAGGTAAAAAAGAGAAAAATACAAAGGATTATGCAGTTTCCCAAATCAAAAGAAAGCGGGGCAGCTTGCTCCTACTTTCATGTGTCATATTTAATATCATTTAAAAAATAATTTTTAATTGTTTTCTTAATTGAGGTATACTTTTTATTTCGATTTATAAATGTTCACACATTATATCGTATGTTTTATAAATTCAAGTATATCTTATTATGATTTGTTTTATATTTTAGGGTTATCATAACCAGACACCATCCTTGTTTTGCATACACTAACTCGCCTGGGCCTAAATGGCTCATATATTTAATATTTAATGACGTCCAACAAACAAATTGAAAATACGTGACTCTTATAGCTCTATATTATAGCTCTATATGAGTCGTATAATGACGCATGGTATCTGAATATAATGCGACGTGTCAGTCTAATCAAGCCATATGTTAGCCAATAATTTATTACTTGCATATAAAACATTACATGGTACAACCTAAAAAGATCATTTATCAGCTATAAACATTACATGGCACAATAATGAATTTAGCAAAACAATATTTTCCGAAATATTAATAAAAATGAACGTTAGCGGTAAAGAATTGACATACCGTGAAGAAGCCAGAACAAGTTACCATTACTCATGTAATCATACACAAGCAATTTCTCATCCCTTGCAAAATAATAAGCCTTAAGACTAACGATGTTAGGATGCCGTAACATCCCCAAAATCTCCATATGGTGCTCAAACTCCCTTCGCCCACCAATCGCCGCCTCCTTCAGCCGCTTCACCGCCACCGCATTGCCGTCATCCAACACCGCCTTGTACGCTGTCCCAAACCCACCTTTTCCCAACATCTCCGCCGAAGCCCTTAACAAATCCTCCAACTCAAACCGCCTCACCCCTTCGAAAAAGACCATTTTACCCCTCTCAAACCCAGTCGGCACATTCGGGTTCGGGTAAGGGCTCGCTGAGTACACAATCTTTTCACCTTCTAAAATCTGCGACGACGTTAACTTTCCTTTTCCGAATTTCTCAAAACTACGCCAAAAGTAACAGTAAAGAATTAACGACACTAACGCTAAAGCAATAACGTCTCCAATTATAATCGCAATAATTGCCAATGTACTTATTTTACTACCACCACCACCGCTTGATCTTCTATTATTACTATTACCAAACGTCGTCGTCGAAGGCTCCATCGGAGACGACGCTATAACCGGATTCGCAGTCGCCGGCGTATCCACTGGCGTCGCTAAACCGGGAATTTCCGGTCCCGTACAGTTAATAAGCGGGAACCCACACAAAATTCGGTTATTTGCAAACGCTGATGGCGGAAAACCGGACAGTAAGGCTGGAATTCTACCGGAAACCTGGTTGCCGGAGATGTTAAATTCCTGTAAGCTTGGTAACTCTAAGACAGTAATCGACCCAGAAAAGTTATTCTCCTCAAGGCGTAATGTTAACAAGTGGTGCATATGGTTAATGGTCGCAGGAATTACGCCGGAGAAGTTGTTGTACGATAGATCAAGGCGGTATAGGGAGAACAGTGACGTAACGGAAGCTGGAAACTCACCGGAGATATTATTATGTGATAGGAATAACAATTTGAGTGACGTGAGGTTAGATAGGTCAGGTATGGGACCAGTGAGGTGATTACGGTTTAGAGAGAGAGTACGTAGCTCAGAGAGCGAGGTGAGTGAGTCGAAACCGCCTTGCAGGTTTAAGTCTTCGAGGACGAGTCGAGTGACTCGGCCTTGAAGACATGATATGCCGTAAAAGGCGGTGTCGTTACATGGATTGGAGGAGTGGGTCCAGGAGGTGAGTTTGTTTGCCACGTCGGATGAGGCTTTGAATGACATTAACGGGGCTAGGTCTGGGTGGTCGCTGGCGTGGGTGAGACAAAGGTTGAATAAGAGGAGGAGTAATAAAAAATGTGACGGTGACGGTGACGGTGACGGTGACGGTGACGGTGACGGTGACGGCATTGTTGTCTGTGATAGAGAAGACGGTGCCGGTGGGAGTAACGTGAGTGGTATGGTATGAGTGATGATTGAAGGAGTTAAATGTATGGGTTTAACCCTTGTGGTTTTGTCAGCTTTAAAAATGTGGTATTTTAGTTTATATGGCGTGTATGATTATATTAATTAAAGGGGTAAAGGTATGAACTGTTTCGTATTTAGCTAAAAAAGAAACATGTTATCACTGTCTCTCGTTCTAGACTCCAAGGAGAGGTCATTATATATTGCCAAAGTCAAAGTTCTAAACTTTAATAAAAGTTCTACCAAAATTTCTGGTTTTCTATGATTTTAAGACGTCCGTGAACTCTTGCGAATGAGAGAAACAAAACAAAAATAGCGGTTAATATGGACTCTTGAGTAGGGTGGAGAGACGTTGTCATGTAATAAATCCTCGAACATGTTCTCTGAGAAAGGAAGGAGAGAGGAAGAAGCAGAAACGGAAGAATATTTGAGCTTGTGTATGGGAAAAGGGAGGGTAGCAGTGGGCAGTTTGGCAAGGCAACATTCGTGGGTAGCCTCATTGCAATGCTCTTAATTGAAAGGTGTGATTCTACCTTAATTCCAGGTTTGTATGCTTAACCCGAGGTTGTGAAAAATGAGAAAATGGTTATTTTGACTATTTTGATCAAATTTTTACAATAATAATTATATTGATCAACCTTTTACTAACTTGTGATTGGATAAATGGTAGTTTTGATAGCAAGTAAGTGGTTCGTTATGTGTCTGGCTATTAGATAAATCCCTAAAAGGCTTCATTTCTGAAGTCCTTAACTGATTTTTGGCCAATGGTATTATAATGATTACCCCCCCCCCCCCCCTTTTCCAAAAGTAAATAAATTTAGGGTGTAGCTGTCAAAAGTAGATAAGCTAAACAAGACGAACATTTTCGATTTAGGATACAATTTATAACCTGATCAATTGCATGGATTCACCATTTTTCGACTTTTTTTTTTGTTAAAGCCAAGTTATTTATGATATATAATTCAACATGGCTTTTTAACTGATTTACTTTTGCTTGATAATTTTAACACATTGGCTTTTTAACTGATTGTCACCAATCACATCATTAGTGCCCCCCGGTTGGTAATGACCTTAATGAACTGTGATAGTGACATCTTTAATATTTTTGATCGATTGTAAATATTCCTTGGATCTCGTGACATTAGATCATTAAATGTTATTTGTTATATTTCTTTCATCGAGTCGGGTTGTTTAATGTGGATGATCCGTAGCATTCCTTTTCAAGTTCTCCTAGCCCAGCTTTTGATTTGTAAAATAAGTCGATGTTGGATTATGATATATTCAACTTACAAGAATTTTCTCATTATACATCTGTCTTTTTTCATTTTTATTTATCACTGGATTTTTTGTTAATATATAGTTATGGGATTCGTTGTGTGTGTATGTGTATATATATATATATATATATATAAATACATATATATATATGTGTGTGTGTATAGAGAGAGAGAGAGAGAGGGAGATGGATTGGGTTCATGTGAGAACCCTTTGGAAATTGAAAACTTTTGAGAACCATTTTGGGTGGCGGGGGGTGTGGGTTAGGCAAGGGGTGTTCATTGTCCGATTTTCCCTGTTTTTTAGTCAAACCGTGTACAATCCGTTGGTAATGGTTTCACGGTTTGAGCTTGTTGGGTTTTTATACTAGATGTCGAAATTAATGTACGTATGATATATTTATAGTAAAGTTGTCAAAAATTTGAAAACTTTAACAAATATACACACAAGTGGTCAACAAATAAGCAAAATAGAATTTGGCTACAAACAGTCAAGTTTTATGTTGGTATATGCATTTGGCATTTGCCCATCTTTTTCTTAACTGTTAGTATATACTATCTAGTAATAGATATCTTATATGCATTAACAATTTTAAGTTAATTATGTCAAGTAATATATATATATATATATATATATAAACTTAGAATAATTAAATTACACGACCCGGTCCAGTTTATACGGTTAGGTTTTGTTGTAAACCATAAACCAAAAAGTTCTCTACAGTTTAAATATTATGAAACTGACTGACAAATAGTTACAAAAAAAACCGTGAAACCAAACCGATTACCGATTCAGGCGGTTTCATAGTTTCGAACCGAAACATGAACACCCCTGTGTTAGGCTGTTGGGTGGAGGGGGGGGGGGTTAGGTTTTTTATGGGTTTGGGTTATTAGGGGTTTTTAGTTGCAAGGAAATTAATGGTTCAAAATGGTTCTTAAACTTATCAATTCCGATAAGTTCTCTTAGAATCCATATCATGCACTGCATGAGTTTTAAGAACTTGTCTACTAAATTTATAACCGCACATTCAAGTAAATGGTATATTTTTGTGGTTGTGATTAAATAAGAATTAATACTTAAGATATGAGAGAAAAAAAACTAATATTTAATGTAAAATACCATTTATTATCAAGGGAGATGAGGGGTCGGTGAAAGTCTGGTGAAGGTCGGAGGAGTCAAGATCAGAGCAAAAAGTTCTCTTTTTTATGTATCGAATACATCGGAGGGGGTGAAAATGTCATATTTGTGGGAGGTTTTTAGTCATAGAGGTGTCATGTCTGACGTATATTTTGCGAAGAAGAAGAATCTGGGTGGCTCTATGTAACATCCCAAAATTTCCATGAGTAATAATAACAAAATATTATTTTCGTTGGAGAGTTAAATTGAGTTAGTATAATAATAAAATAATAAAGATAGAATGATGGTAGGCTAATTAGATGGAAATAATTATGGATTTAAAAAGGAAGATGAGTCTTAGGTCCATGGCCTTAAAGAGTATAATTACCCCTTAAACCCTAATCCTTTCCATCTCCATCCATTTTACACCTTAGCCTCCACCACCAAAAACACACACTTAAGCCAAACACCCTCTACTCTATTCTATTCAACGATCCAATACTAACCGAAGGTAAGAAATCGTTTATCTCAACTGACACAACATACTAGACACCCGACACCGCAACCCCTTGATGTCGAATGAGCCGTTTGAATCTAGATATAGCTTTATTCTGGTGTTTAATCAACCAAAAATGAGCTTAAGGTCCGCCTTAGCTCAGATCTGGACACCCCGAAAGCTACCTAGGCCATAAACAATAAAACCCTGATCAACCATGGTGGTTAATGGCGGATGACGGTGCCGGAATCGAAGAAAAAACCCCGAAAACGTGTAAAAATGAAGCTGGTCTGAAGTATACGGCGTATATGTATGCGTCCGTATAAGTATAAGGCGCATATGTCTACACCGTATAAGTATGTGTAACGTGTACGTATATGGAGCGCATAATTATATGCAGCGTATATGTTCAATGTGTAAGTATGATCAACGTGTATGTAGGTATGCCATATATGTATGACTTATACGTTATATTGACTTACACGCTGGGATAACTTATACGCTAGAACAAGCTTATACGTTGGAACTGACTTATACGCCAGGGCTACTTATATGCTGGGGAGACTTACACGCTTGACTGCTTATACGTGGGATGACTTATACACCAATAAGGACTTATACGTAAAAATGATTTTCCCAATAAAAAAAAAGATAATGGCGTATACATATGTAAACGATAGATACTGACTTATATGATATATGAGCTAAAGATAACTAATTAATTAATAAGGAAAGGGAACGTGTAAAACGGGAAATGACTTAGAAATATCATATGATTAGGAGTAGTTAAGTGATGCTTGTTAATTGATACACAGTTAGCCATGCACAACTAAAGAAGGGCATAACCATAAATTCAGAAAGGAATCACTTATAGGTGAGTTTTTAGCCCCTTTCCTTGTTATGTTTTTGGGGCTGTGTGCATACTCGATGTGATTAGTTAATACACTTACCTTAAGTGGTAAGTGTATGCCTTGTATGATGTATGTGAAAATTATTGATGTTATGAATGAATGCTTGTCAGTACATGAACGATCTTCGGATATTGCACGTATCGCCAGGAAAGGTGATCATTAGAAGATGAAATTGTTTTATATATGATGCATGAATGATATATATATATATATATATATATATATATGATGCATGAATGATATATGTATGTTATATGAAAGATTGAGAGCATGTATGAAATTTTATTAATAAATGTAGTGAAAGGTTTGGTAAGGTTGTAAGAAAGAAAGGGACCGAGCCATGATAATAATCGAGGAAGCAGGGATCAGACCCTAATAATACCCAAGGTAGAAAGGGACCGAACCCTAATAATACTTGAGGAAGAAGAGACCGGACCCTAATAATATCTGATGAAGAGAGGGGACCGAACCCTAATAATACTCGAGGAAGTAGGACGTAATTATCTTTAAAACGTATAAGTATGTAAAGTAATATATGATGTAAAAGAATGAAAGAAAGAAAGAAGGTATATACTTATGTATGTACGAAAGAAAAACAAACAGGTTAAGTAAGTAATATGTATCTTCGGATATGTATAAGTAAATATGTGAATGTATTGTATGTTGCATGATTAACTAGAACTCACTCAGCATAGCTGACTTTTAGTATGCACACAAATGAATAGATTGAAGCAATTGGCTTGTGAGGGAGACACATGACATGATTTGAAAGGACTGACATCCAAAGAAGATTTGTCATGATGTTTTTTAAGCTACTTATGTTATGTTTTAGAGACAAATATTGAATGCTTGTAATGAATGGTTGACTTTTATTATTTCCGTGAAAGTGTAAATTAACTATGATATTTAGAACTGTGTTTACGAGTAAATCCAACGTCAAAGTAGGGCACCAAGACCGGGGCCTTACAAGTTGGTATCAAAGCATAAGTTCGAGAGAATTATGCATCCTATATGCTTAGACTCGAACAGAGAATGAGACTTAATTAAGAAAGAGAGAGATGCTAGTTCAAGAAAGCCATGTGTCACTCAAACTAGCTAAGTAAAGGTAAAGTGTATGATTGATTTCATGTGTAATGTAAGAACGTGTAAGGAAGTTAGCCTAATTGCTAGGGATATGAGTGTATGAGTATATGAACTGTTTGATTGTCTAACTGTTTAGAAGTAGAACCAACACAAATAGACTCACAAAGGGAAGTGTATAGGACACGAAAAGTAACGTGATCATCTAATCACAGCTGGCCACTATTATTACCTGTTAGTCTTACTATCCTTGTACTAAATAGTTCATTGAGTGATGACGTTTGTGTTTCCTTATAGAATACGAATGGCTGGAGCAAGAAAGGTTGTTGGTCAAGGAAGTCGTACTGGGCGTCGTGGCAGGCCACGTATTATCCGAGAACTAATTACTAACACATGGAAGGAAAGAAGTGCAACTGTGCGAGGTCAGGGCAGCAACGAAGGGTATCAACTAGATCCTGCTGTTCAAGCCACCATTGCTCAAGCTGTAGCTGCTGCAGTTAACAATATGCATCCTAGAGAGTCTGCTGAAAGCCATGCAAGGATCTCCGAGAGGAGAAGAGAGAATGGTAAGAAGGATGATGATGAGAGAGAGAGAGAGAGAGAAATGTTACTCGAGTAAGGTTAGGTCTGTGAAGGTTGATGAAAGAAAGAGAGGCCGGGGGGGGGGGGGGGGTGTAATTATAAGTCGTTCAAAGGTTGCGACCCGCCAAAGCTGACTAGTTTAGGTTATGCAATCGCTACTCTCCAGTGGATAACCGTTATGGACAGGGTTATCCGAATCAGCGAGTGCCGTCCTGATCAAGCCGTGGGTTATGCTACCATGTCGTTTGGTGATGAAGCTATGTTCTGGTGGGAAACTGTGGAACAGAGGAAGACTCGAGAAGAGATTAAGGCTATGAGGTGGATGACCCGAAGGAGTTGGTGATGAAGCGATTTTTTGCTGATGCTGAGGTTGAGAGAGTTGAGATGAAGTTCCTAAACCTGAAGGCGGGGAAGATGACACACCGCGAGTACACTATAGAATTCAACCGCATGTCGAGGTTGGTGCCCGACATGGTGAACAGCGAAGCCAAGTGAACAAGTGTTACATAAGAGGGCTACCAGAAAATGTTCGCACCTTAGTCAAGACTAGTAAACCTGCTACCTTCTACTCAACTGTTGAACTAGCAGAGATGGTTTACGATGATCTGGATGTGGACGACGTGGTGTTGGAAGAGAATAAAGAGAAGAAATGGGTTGTTCCTACTAAACGACCCGATACTCAGTTGTGGAACCCTAAGGTAAGAAGCCGAGGGTGTGAGAGAAGAATTTATGTAAGAAGTGTGGTAAGATACACGGTGATGAGTGCAGATGGAGTTAGGGTACTTACGTTTGCTACAAGTGTGGCAAGAGTCATTGTGGAGAGTGCAAACTTGGTTCAAATGCTTACTACAAGTGTGGAAAAGTGAGGCACTATGTTAATAAATGCAATGAAAATCCCGTGTGTTACAAATGCGGTAAGACAGACCATATGGAGAGGGAGTGCACTGATGGTGAAGCTGGGGGAAGCGGGAAGAAGGATGCCGAACAGTCGCGGCCAAGGACCAGGGCCTACATGCTGACTCAGGAGCAGGCCAAACAAATCCCCGATGTTGTGACAGGTACGTTTCTAGTAAACGGTATTTCCCCTTCTGCGATGTTTGATTCAGGTGCAAATAGGAGTTTTGTTGGGTACGACATATAGTAAATTAGCCAAAATGAAATGTTGTCGTGTGCCTGAAACTTTTAATGTAGAAACCGCTAGTGAGACATCGGTTAGGATAATGAGAATGGTTAGGATTGTAAGATAGAGTTAGAGGGACGTGAGTTCCCTGCTACCCTGTATGTTATGACCTTAGGAGGGTTTGATGTAGTTCTGGGAATGGACTCGCTATCTGAGTTTGAAGCTTAGATAGGGTGTAAGAGTAAGTTAATAAGGTTAAAATCCTAGGATGTTAGCACGGTGACGGTTTATGTTGATAAATAAAGTTCAGGGCTTAATGTCATTTCGATGATAAAATCTGAAGGATTGTTTAGGCGACGGTGCGGTGCCTGCCTGGCGTATGTTGTCAAAGCTACGACCGAGACGAAGAAAGTGAAAGACGTTCCTATTGTGCGTGACTACCCAAAAGTGTTCCTTGAGGACCTTATGGGGTTGCCACCGGAGCGAGAGAGAGAATTTCAGATAGACGTAATACCAGGAGCACAACCCTTCGCGAAAGCACCTTACCTCCTGGCACCGTCTGAGATGAAAGAACTGATGTCCCAACAACAAGAACTCATCGACAAAGGTTTTTTTAGACCGAGTGTTTCCCAGTGGGGTGGACCAGTGTTGTTTGTTAAGAAGAAGGATGGAAGTATGAGGATATGGATATACTATCGTGATTTGAATAAGCTCACGGTGAAGAACAGATATCCGTTGCAGCGGATTAATGATTTGTTTGACCAATTGCAAGGTTCGGGTTGGTTCTCACGAATAGACCTTAGATCAGGTTATCATCAGCTGAAGGTGAAGGAGGCAGACATCCCTAAGACAGCGTTTCAGACGCAGTACGGACACTACGAGTTCCTCGTGAATTTGTTTGGTCGAACGAATGCCCAGCAACATTTACGCCCTGTTCTTGAGTTTTTTTAAAGGAGGGAAAGGAAAGGAAAACTAAGGATAGTTAAAAAATGGGTGTTCTTGAGTTTTTTTAGGATGGAAAGGAAAGGAGTAGGAGGAGTTAGTAGGGATTAAATTAATGTATTTTCCCAATAAGTTATCCTCCCAATGATTACTAAGGATAACTATTTTTTAACATAGTTATCCTTTTCTTTCCTCTAATTTCCTTCCAACTCAAGAACACACCTAATTAAAAAAAATTTCCTTCCCTTCCCTTTCTTATCCTTCCCTCTCCTTTCCTTTTCTTTCCTTGGTTAAAAAACTGAAGAATAAGGCGTTATGGACGTGATGTATGGGGTATGTCGGCCAATGTTAGACAAATCAGTTATCGTGTTCATTGATGACATATTGATTTATTCGAAGAATGAGTCTGACCACGCAGAGCATCTATGAGAAGTATTAGAGATCACGAAGAAGGAAAAGTTGTATGCTAAGTTTTCGAAGTGCACATTCTGGTTGTGTGAAGTGCAGTTTTTAGGTCATGTAATCAATCTTGAAGGGATTACCGTGGACACAACTAAGATTGAGACGATAACGAATTGGAAGACTCCGTAAAACCCATCTGATATACGCATCTTTTTAGGGTTGGCTGGCTATTATAGGAGATTCATCGAAGGTTTCTCAAATATAGCCGCACCGTTGACCGGAATTACCCGAAAGTTTGTAGTATTCACATGGGTAAGTTTCGGGAGGAGGTTTTTGAGGAACTAAAAAAAAGACTCACGCAAGGTCCAATCCTTGGTCTACCTGATGGTGACGAGGATTTGGTAGTATGTACTGATGCCTCGCATCGTGGGTTAGGTTGCGTGTTAATGAAACGAGGAATGGTTACAGCTTATGCGTCCAAACATTTGAAAGTTCACGAGGGTACCTACCCAACACATGATTTAGAGCTAGTAGCAGAAGTGCATGCTATCAAGATATAGAGACATTATCTGTATGGTACTAAGTGTGTAATATTTATACAGATCATAAGAGTTTAAAGTACTTCTTTGAGCAGAAAGAATTGAACATGAGACAAAGGAGATGGTTATAGTTGATAAAGGACTATGATTGCGATTTCGAATACTATCCGGGCAAAGCCAATTTGGTCGCCGACGCGTTAAGCCGTAAGAATGAAGAAGTCATTGCAACTGTGAAGTCTTATAAGTTGATCATTGACTTAGATCTTTTCGGAGAAATCATCGAGGCGCAGTCAGAGGTGCTCACAGATGAAGGATCAATGAAGATGGAAAGAATTTTCGGACAGCAAAACGAGCTGATGGAAAACACTGATGGTGTTAAGACTAGGTTTGACCGCATGTGGATTCCACGCCATGGAAATATTAGGGGTCGAATCTTAGATGAAACTCATAAGTCAAGATATTCAATCCATCCGGGATCCACTAAGATGTATCCGGACTTGAAGAGAGACTATTGGTGGCCAGGAATGAAAAATGATGTAGTAGATTATGTTAGTGAGTGCTTAACTTGTTTGCAAGTCAAAGCCGAACACCAGAATCCTTATGAGAAGATGCAGCCTTTGAAGATACCTGAATGGAAATGGGAACACATCACCATATATTTCATAATTAAACAACCCCGTACGACTAAACATCATGATACAATTTGGATGATTGTGGACCGTTTGATGAAAAGTGCTCACTTTCTACCTATACGAGAGGCTATCTCGTCAGAGATGTTAGCAAATGTGTTCATCAAGGAAGTTGTGGCTAAGCATGGAGTGCCATCATTATCGATCGTGTCTGATAGAGATACTCGTTTTACTTAGAGATTTTGGAAGAAGTTCCTTGAAGCTATGGGAACAAGACTAAACATCAGTACGGCGTATTATCCTTAAACATATGGGCAGTGTGAAAGGACTATCCAAACCCTTGAGGATATGTTGCGTGCTTGTGTGTTAGACTTTGGAGGAAGTTGGGATGATCACCTACACCTTGCCGAATTCTCTTATAACAACAGCTACCATCCGAGTATTGGTATGCCGCCGTTTGAGATGCTATACGGTAGACGTTATAGAACTTCTGTGTGATGGGGACAGATTGGCCAGAAGGAGCTTGGAAGTTGCGCAAGAAAACTCTTCAAAGTTTGATCAAATCAAGGAAAGAATGAAAGCTGCTCACGATCGTTAGAAATCCTATGCTGACAAGTGACGTCGACCGATCGAGTTGAGCTTTGGTGACAATGTGATTCTCAAGGATTCGCCTTGGAAGGGGATTATTCGTTTTAGGAAGAGAGGAAAATTGAGCCCAAGGTACATTGGACCGTTTAATATTGTGGATCGCGTGGGTGAAGTGTCTTAAAAGCTAGATTTACCCAAGGAGTTAGAAGGAATTCGTTCTACCTTCCATGTTTCTCATTTGAGAAAATGCCTAGCTGATGACACGTCTCATGTGCCATTAGTAGACATCGAAGTTGACGAACAGTTGAACTACATTGAGCAACCTATAGAGATAGTTCACCGCAAGTAAAAGCAACTTTGTAATAAAGTATCCTGTTGGTGAAAGTGACATGGAAGCACCGTAAAGGATCGGATGCCACTTGGGAAGTTTGAGAAGAGATGCGCAAGTTTGACCCAGTTTTGTTTTAGTGATAGTTAGGTTTTAGGGACGAAACCTCTTTAAGAAGGGAACACTTGTAACACCCTACTTTTGATAATAAATAAAAGGAACGTGTTTATTAAAAGTGTGTTATATTTAATTAACTTAAAAAAATAATGGAATGTGGGCTTGGTTAATAAAAGATGGAATAAGAGATGGTTATGGGCCTTAGGTCCATGGGCTTAAGGGGATATAAACCCCTTAAACCTCCCTAAAACCCTAAAATCTATCATTTTTATCCATAAGCCTCCTTGCACATTCAAAACACACACAAACACTCTCAACCTTACGGTCTAGATCCGAAATCCAAGAACCAAGATTAGATCTTATTAGATCTTCGATTATCAAGAAAGTAACAAGTCCATTACTATACGAGAAGCTAACCCGTAGCTTAAAATACGTCAAGAGGTACGTTTTATGTATAAAGGTTTAGCTTTTAAGAACGGTTTACACTAAGACTTGGTACTAAGGCAAACCGGGTATTTTTATACCATAAAAATGTAAACTTGATATTAAAAGCTTACCTAATGAACTCGTTAGTACATACGGTTCATGTAAAAACCCTAGATCTAGCTTAAACGGGTTTGAAGTCAATAAGTGTTTAAACTTTATTGATATGTAAGCTAGATCTTGGTCTAGGATAGAAAGGAAAACGTTTAAAAGGTGATATAATACTGAAATATGAGAATGGGCGTCAATATATGAGGTAATAATGATATTAAAAAGCTACAGCAGAAGCATTCGAATAGAAATGTATTCGAATTGAAGGTTTTGGAGTGAAAAGTATTCGAATAAGATGTATTCGAATAGAAAGTGGAAAGGATGGAAAGCATATGAACCAAGTTATAAAGGAAACCTCTGGTTTAGCAAGTAATCGAACTGAATATGGAAAAGTGTTCGAACGAATGACCATTAGATTAGAAAGGAACCATTCAAATAGAAATCCATTCTAATAGAATCTTGACCATTAGAAAAGAAGTCCATTCGAATAGAACCTGCCATTCGAATGGAAGACCCATTCGAATAGTATCCACCATTCGAATAGAAGGTCCATTCTAATAGAAAGGAACCATTCGAATAGAAGTCCATTCGAATAGAAACTACCATTCTAATGGAAGGTCCATTCGAATAGAAAGGAACCATTCGAATAGAAGTCCATTCAAATAGAATCTGTCATTCGAATAGACTGAGGATTCGATTAGAATAGCCCAGCCTTAGAAATTTTTGATGAAATTTTAGTAAAGAATAGTTAATGAAAATAAAATTTTTCTACGCTGACCTGGTAGCTCGACCCTAGCCAGGGGCTCTGACCCTTGGACCCTGCTAGGGGATGCCGCCCACTAGACCCCGATGCCAGGGGCGCTGCCCCCGGACCCCTGTAGCTTGGGGTTACAATAACTTAGAAGTATGATATAGTTAGAAATAATTAATTGATACTTGTAATTATTATACAGCTCGACCCCAGCCAGGGGCTCTGCCCCTTGGACCCTGCTAGGGGCTGCCGCCCCTAGACCCTGCTGCTAGAGGCATTGCCCCCGTACCCCTGTAGCTAGGGGTTACAATAACTTAGAAGTATGATATAGTTAGAAATAGTTAATTGATACTTGTAATTATTATACAGTTAGCCGTGCACAGCTAAAGAGGGGTATTACTATAAACTCAGAAAGAAGCAGGATCCATGTGAGTTTCTGGCTCCATTTTCTTGTTATGTTTTCGGACCTATGTGCATACTCAATGTGATTAGTTAATACACTTACCTTAAGTGGTAAGTGTATGATATGTGTTAGCATGATATATGAAGTATGAATGATGTATGTATGCTATTGTAAATATTGAAAGTATGTATGAAAGTTTATAATTATAAAGATAAAGAAAGGTAAGGTATGGTTGTATGGTAGAAAATGGAACCAGGCCCTAATAATACTCGAGGAAGAAGGAAACCGAGCCCTAATAATACTCGAGGAAGAAAGGAACCAAGCCCTAATAATACTCGAGAAAGAAGGGAACCGAACCCTAATAATACTCAAGGCAAAAAGGGAACCGAACCCTAATAATACTCGAGGAAGTAGGGTGAAATACTATTTAAAACGTAAAGATTATTAAGTGTGTATTAGTAGACTAAAACAAGAAGGTATGAAAGAAAGTATGAAAGTATGTAAGTATAATAGAATGAAAGTATGAAAGTATAAAGCATGAATGAAAGTATGTATTTATATATGTATGAATGAAATATAAAGAAAGTTATATGTGACTTCGTATACATATATGAAAGTTGGTGAACGTATTATATGTTGTCTGATTAACTAGAACTCACTCAGCGTAGCTGACTTTTAGTATGCATGTAGGTGAGTAGAATGGGACAGCTGACTTGAAGAAGGACACGTGGCAAAGGAATAAAGATGATGGCATCTGAAGACTTGATTTTATGATGTTATAAATTAAGACAAGTTTTATATGGTCTAAAATTCTTAAGACTTATGTAATGAATGTTTTTCTTTTATGATTTCGCGAAAGTTTTATTTATCTGATATTTAGAACTGTGTTTATGAGTAAATCCAACGACAAGGTAGGGCACCGGGACTGGGGCCTTACAAGAAGTTCACGCAGGATCTAAATGATACCAATATTTATGGGATTGTGCTATCGGTCTCGGTTGCCCTTTATGACAGAAGAGGGGCTGCCATAGACTCTAATAGGCGGACTCAGGCGTATCAAGCTGTGCTGGTTAGGAGAAATGACCAAAGGGTTTCACCTCACTCACTCAAGCAACCGGGAGTGTCGTATAAAATATGGTCAAGAAAGGGGGTGTGGACAAGGTTGTTGCGGCCAAAAATGAATTCTCATTAGAATGTCCTAGGCTGTGTTATCCGGAGCAAATTGTTGGGAGTGCTGTTCTTGGGGTGGCGAAGAGTTTGCAGGCCGTGCGTGGGTCAAAAACGTTGTTAAAGGAAGTAACATTTGCTATTTTTCATACCCGAAAACACGACGCATTTTAAAATTTTGATTTTCATGAAAGATTATTTTTTTATTATGTTTATCGTTTATATGTATTTGTTAAGTTACAATATTGATTTCAGTGCTATATTATTATTATTATTATTATTCTTATTCTTATTATTATTATTATTATTATTATTTTTAATTTTATTTTTATTATTATTTTTATTTTTAATATTATTGTTGTTAAATCATAAATAATTAATTTCAAGTTATTAATTTGATCATAAAAATCGATATTTAACTAGAATAATAGCTAACAAAAATCTCCTATAAATCCGCCACCTTCCCATTATCTTCATCCACGCCATTTGATCACGTGTTGAACAAGTCCAGTAGCGAAATATCTGGTAGACTAGGTCTTGGAGCCGTTATACTTATTAAATATCAACCTACACATAAGAAACAACCATTAGGAATATCAACTACTGAGGATCCTTGATCCTGACACAACTCCGAAACTCTTCAGAAGGATAATTGATCCAGACTTGTCTCCAAGAATAACATATCCTCAGTACTTAATTATTGGTGACCTAACAATTGCCCCCAATTTGGTGGTTGATAAAATCACAACTTTTAAATTGCATTCAAATTTCAAAAAGTTGCAAAAAATCATACGAAAAGAAACAAATGGGGGTTAGAGGAAATATAATTAATTAACTTAGGGATCAAGATAAAACCCGGCTCCCTTTTTATTCTCTTCATTCCGGAAGCTTCTCATCTTCAATCCTCTATAGTTCAGGTAATCCTTTATCCCTTCCTTCTTTTATATTCCGTATCATTCAATGTTTATCGATAGTTGTTTCTCAAATTCATCCAGCTATATGGACGAAGATATGAAATGTAAAGGTTTATTGCAAAACCCTTCGTCGGAAATTTGCAAATTCATCGATCCTGAAATAGACCAAATAGCATCCTTTTTTCCTTCCAGCACCGTATTCAGACCTTATGACTCTTCTACCCCAAGCAACATATCATCAAAAGTATGGGTCTTCTTTCCGGCTCGCCCTTTCTTACTTGGTTACTCGTATCCATTTCCAGACATTACCCAACGGTTCTTCACCCTTACCGGCATTAGCTACATCCAAGCTATGCCCATGATTTGGCGAGCCTTGTTGACCCTTGAGGAAATTATAGCCGATATTAACCTGGATTTCAGACTCTCCAAGATCTCGTATCTGTATTCTCTATACACTCACGGTTTGAGCCGATTTTGGTTCAAATCCAAGCCTCACCAGCCGACACCTCTCGATAAAGTGACTCAAAACGGCTCTTATTGGAAAGGCCAATATTTCTTCATTTGGAGGGACTCGATTCCGAATGGAAATACACTTCCGAGTAGATGGATTAGGCGGGGTAGGATCATTGTAATTTCTGCACTTTTTAGTAGAGGTTGAAATTTCTATACTAACTCGCTTTTTTTTTTTCTGTAGTTGAGAACTTTGCAAAATTGGCTGAGCATCCAGGAACTAAGAAGAGATTAGCTGCATTACTCGCTTTGAGCCCCACAAACCGAACTTTCAAAATCAGGATCCTTGATTCTGACTTAGAGACTGAACCGTCAAACGCCTCACTTCATAGTAGTATGTTAAGTAAGTAAAATTGTAGAGATAAGTATATTGATTTTGTAAAATAAAAAATGAAAACTTATTTGTTTTGTTGTTATTGTAGACATGCCTAAGTCTGCCAACAAGCCTGCTGCCCAATTGTCCTTTAATGATATTGACCACTTGATTTCTCCAAAGACACCCAAGTAGGAACCATACAAGTCTGCCCAGGCTCCTAGCCCTCACACTGCAACCACCCGAGCTAAGGCTCAGTCGGGGAAGAAGAGGAAGCTACCAGAACCTCAAGCAGAAATCCAGGATGTCGAGAAGCAGCTTCAAGAAGCGGTCACTCAGGTAAGGATCCTTTATTCTTCTTGTCAGTCTTGTTAAATAATTGTTGTTGATCCCATGCTTGTGGCTTATAGGGCATCCAAGGTTTCCTCTCTTACTACGGGTCAGTCATCAAGGACCTTGAGGACACTTTGACAGGAATAAGGACTCTTGCTGCTGCCAAGGATAAGCTGTTTGCTAAGCTTACAAAGGAGAAGAAACAGGATGACTCCCAAGTTCTCGACATAGAAATGAAGATAAAGGATGGGATCAAGGCAGCGACTGATGAAGCAAAGATGTCTGTGGCAAAGCTGATTCTGCAAGCAAGGATCCATATCGTTTCTGAGGTGAATGATTCTTATTTTGACAGGGCTAACTGGGAAGTGGATGAATGGAAGAAGAAAAGGAAGAAGCAGCTGATGATGAAGCTGATAAGGCGGGCAATGAAGGATAGGATAGACAAGGCCTGAGCCCGTTTTTTTATTTGCTTATTTGTGTTTTCAAGGATATTATGGTTGTGGTTTGTAATAGACAATAGTAATCTAGGCTAAAGGATCCATGATCCTTAAGACAATTCTCAAGGGTAACAAAGGTGGAGGGCTCATCTGTTTGTGGGGATTAAGCCTTTGACGCACCTGTTTTTATTTTCCTGCACTTTCGAACAATTAGTAACACCTGCATAACCCGGGTGGATGGTCCATCTTTCGCATGGTGAAATCAGGGGAAAGGATTTTGGGTAATTCCAGGTGACTTATGTTTAATAATAACTTAAAACTTTTGACTATTTGCTTGTTATTTGTTATTCTGAAAGTAAGTTTGATATAGTTTTAGTCTTGTTGAAAGTTTTGAGGAATATTCTTGAGTAAAAAGCTTTTAAGGATAGAATATCCTTATAAAATAAATAAAGGATTTTGAACCCTTACAAAAATAAGTTTATAAAGATTTTAACTAAGTAAATGTAATATGATAAATAGAAATCATACCATAAGGTCTAATTAGACCTAAGTTACCATAAGCGTTGAACCTTCTGTAATCCTTGTAAAAATAGATTAAGCAATTTGAATCCATAAGTGTTGATCCTTATGTGATCCTCATAAGTTAGCTTAGGATACATGATGCAAATAACTTATGGTATTAACTGGGATTAAACCCAACAAATCGGGGACAAGCCCAAATAAACTAGGGACAAGCCCAAATTTCGTGGGGACAAGCCCAAATATTGTGGGGACAAGCCCAAATAGACTGATGTTAAACCGGGAACAAGACCAAACTGGAGACTAGCCCAAAGATACGGATGTCAACTGGGGATTTGCCCAAATGTAAGTGACGTGAAAACGCCAAAACCTTAGCTAACATGAAAATGTTAGAAACCATTGTCTTGAGATAACATGAAAATGTTATAAACCGGTGGTATGGTACGTCTACCATAAATCGTAGGATCTTCCGTATAGCTGAAAGCAACGAAATTTTTAACCACTAAGCGTGTACTGGTCCCGCTACCCCGAACTATACGTTGGATAGCTTGCGCTTCAGGCGAGAGTGTAGAAACTCTAATTTATAAGAAAGATGAAAACCTTAAACCTTAGAAGATATGACCATCGAGGTCACACCTTAATCATGGGCTAGGCCAAGGGAAACATTGATGTACGTTAAATTTGAGGGAGAGGTGGCCAACCTCTTAGACATTGAACCTCTTATTGAAATCTGCATTGTTACTTAAAACTTGGAAAATATAAATGTTAAGAACACATTATCGTTAGGTTAATAATAAGAATATGAAATGAACAAGTGATTAGATAGATATTACCAATTTTAGGATCCTTGACCCTTTTTAGGATACTTGATCCTAATCAGAAAAAGTCCTTCTTGAGATGGATAAATTCCATGCTCTTGGTAGCCTGTTGACTTCCATAGTAAGCAAATGATGTGCCCCCTTTCTTGCTTCTGTTTCGATCAAGTAGGGCCCCTCCCACTTAGGTGCTAGCTTTCCATCTGCCGGATTAGTTGTATTTTGGAAGGCTTTTCTCAAGACTAGATCTCCTTATTGAAATCTTCGAATCCTAATACTCTTGTTGTATGCCACAGCTACCCTTTGTTGATATGCAGCCATTATGAACTTGGCTAGGTCTCTAAGCTCTTCAACAGTATCTAGGTCTTCGAGAAGGATTTCATTATTGACCTCAGGATCACAAATACTTGTTCTAGCCGTAGGAACCACCATTTCTGTAGGGATTACAACTTCTGATCCAAACACCAATGAGAAAGATGTTTGACCTGTTGCATTATTGGGTGTTGTCCTGTCAGCCCAAAGAACATAAGGTAGATCTTCAGTCCATTTACCCTTTTTGGATCCCAACTTTTTCTTCAAATTGTTAATAATGATCTTGTTACTTGATTCTGCTTGGCCATTGGCTTGAGGGTGAACTGGTATAGAAGTAATCATCTTGATGCCCCAATTGTCACAAAAGTTAGTGGTTATTTTCCCTATAAACTGGGAACCATTGTCATAAATAATTTCTGAAGGGATACCAAATCTAGTAATAATATTTCTTTTAATGAAGGATATCACCTCTTTTTCGTGAACTTGAACAAAAGGTTCTGCTTCAACCATTTTGAAAAGTAATCAGTCATTGCAAGCATGAATACTTTTCCTCTTGGCGCTTTAGGTAGCTTACCCCAATATCCATGCCCCACTTCATGAAAAGCCATGATGAGGATATAGGATACATAGGTTCTGTTGGTTGGTGTAGGATGTTGCCGTATCTTTGACAAGCATCACACTTCTTTAAATATTTCATAGCATCTCCCTTCATGGTTGGCCAAATCATATTCTTAGAATCCTAGAGAATAGGGCTCTGCCTCCAGTATGATTACCACAATCCCCTTGGTAAAAGTCTTTAAGCACCTCTTGAATATCAAGATCTTTGATACACCTCAAGTACGAACCTGCAAGAGATTTTCAATACAAAATATCATGTAATAAAATGTATTGTGATACCTTAAGTTTGAAGGATTTGGGATTCTTTGTCGCTGGAATCTCTCCATCTTGAATGAACTTCTTGATTGGGAGGGTCCAAGATCCTTGATTATTTAAGGATAATGGATCCCAAAGCACAATTTCTTTGTTATTTGTTATCTCCCCAACTTCTTGTCTCCTATTGCTGGTGAGAGTACATGGATGATTGGAATCTTCGTGGCTTCCGAGATCTTCAAGGACGAGGCTATATTTGCCAAGGCATCTGCCCCAACATTTTCTTCCCTTGGTACCTGTGGAATACTAAAAGAATCGAAGAAATTTGATAGTTCTTTCACAATAACTAGATACTTGATTAGTCTTTCACCTTTAACAGCACATGAAGCATCAAAGTTGTTAGGTGTTAATAATGAATCTATATACATTTGAAGATACCTGATCCTCATATGTTTAGCTAGTTGCAAACCTGCAATTAGAGCGTCATATTCTGCTTCATTGTTAGGGCTTGAAACTCATAGACTATAGACTAGGGTATTATGTCCCCCTGGGGCGATTTTAGTAGGATACCTAATCATGTCCCTCTAAGGTTGGATGCTCCATCTGTGAACATGAACTAAGGATCCTTGGTTTCTTTTAACTGTTGAACCTCCAAGTCGGCTTCCTTTGGTAGATCACTACTGAAATCAGCCACAAAGTCAGCTAATGCTTGAGACTTTATAGCAGTCCTTGGCTCATATTGGAAATCATATGCACTTAGCTTCATAGCCCATTTTGCCATCCTACCTGAAATCTCTGGTTTTCTAAGAACATTGTTGATAGGATAGTTAGTTTTAACATTTATAGTATGAGTTTCAAAGTAATGCCTTAACTTAGTAGAAGCCATAATAAGTGCAAGAATTAACTTTTCTTAATGAGAATACCTGGCTTCAACATCTATAAGACTTTTACTTACGTAATACACAGGGTGTTGTTCACCTTCATGATCCTTTACCAGGACATCACTTACTACATTACACGAGACAACTAAGTACAAGGATAATGGCTCTCCGTCTATTGGCTTCATTAAAGATGGTGCTGCGGATAAGTAATCCTTCAAGGCTTTGAGCGCAACCTCATGTTTCTTTGTCCACTCGAAGTTTTTATTCTTTCTAAGGATATCATAGAAATCCTTACACTTTTCCGAAGAACGAGAGATGAATCTATTCAAGGCTGCAATTCTTCCAGTCAACCTTTGTACATCCTTTGCATTCGCGGGTGACTTTAGGTTGATGATGGCTTTTATTTGCTCCGGGATAGTCTCTATACCCCTCTTATTGACCATATAACCAAGGAAATTTCCCGCCTAAACACCAAAATGGCATTTAGATGGATTGAGTTTCATGTTATATTGATCAATGATATTGAAGGCTTCTTCTAAGTCTCTAAGATGATCCTCAGCCTTCTTGGATTTGACTACCATGTCGTCTATATAGACCTCCATGGTCTTCACTAGCTGGTCTTTGAACATCATGTTAACCAGGTGTTGATAAGTTGCACCTGCATTACTTAGTCCGAAAGGCATGGCAACATAGCAATATATTCCAGTACGAGTCATGAATGCTGTGTCTTCTTGATCAGATGGTTCCATCTGAATTTGTTTAAATCCAGAGGAAACATCCATAAAAGTAAGCATCTCATGTCCTGTTTTTGCATCCACCATGGAGTCTATATGTGGTAATGGGAAAGGATCCTTGGGGCATGCATTGTTTAAATCGGTGAAATCGATACACAACCTCCACTTTCCATTATTTTTTGAAACAACAACCACATTAGCCAACCATCGAGGATACTTTACCTCTCTGATCATACCGGCATTAAGAATTTTTTCAACTTCTTCTTGGATGATCGTGTTTCTCTCAGGAGCGAATTTCCTTCGCTTCTGAAGGACGGGTTTAATGGAATTATCAAGGCCTAACTTATGAGTAATTACCTCTTTCTAAATACATGTCATGTCTGAGTGCATAAAGGAAAATGTGGATTTTCGTCGCATGAGGAAGGATACTATATCCTCTTCAATCTCATTAAGGATACTGGATTCTAGGAAAACTTTTACGTCCGGATCCTTGGGATCCAAGGATACTTCTTTTAGGTCCTGTTCTCGGGCCTCCAGCACGTTCCTAGGATGTTGCTGTACTTGCTATGCTATCGTATATTTAGCTGTCGGCTTAATGGATGAGGAGTAATAATTCTTAGCTTCCACTTGGTCACCATCTATCCTTAATACTCCCCAAAGAGTTGGTAGTTTGATGCACTGATGATAAGTAGAGGCTACAACCTTCATTCCATGTAGCCAAGGCTTTCTAAGAATAACATTGCAACACGACAAATTATCAATAACACAAAATTTTTGGTAAGAGTTTAACCCTTCAATGTATATTGGGAACATATACTTTCATATACTACATACTTAACCTGCTTTACTTTCTTTTGTACATATATAGTATATACCATCATTCTTACTTTCATACTTTCGTTACTTTCATACTTTCATATTTTATATTAATTTATATACGTACGTATACGTTATAAAGAGCCTTTCTCCCTATAACCGCACAGATATTGTTAGGGTCTGCCACCCTCCTTTCACATATATTATTAGGGTCTGCCAGCCTCCTTACTAGGGTCTACTAGCCTCGTTACATAGATATCATTAGGGTCCGCCACCCTGTTCCCATACAACCATAGATGTCTTTCGTTATATTTATATTTGAATACTTTAATACATACTCTTAACATTTTCTATATCATTCATACATCATTCATAACACATTCACATATCATAAACTTACCACTTAAGGTAAGTGTATTAACTAATCACATCGAGTATGCACGCAGCCCCGAAAACATAACAATGAAATTGTTTTGGTCAAAAATCGTTTAAGGATCAAGTAACCAAATTTGTAAGGTGAGGTCTAGTGCTAGAATGATAATAACGATTATGAAATAGTTGTAAACACAAACACTAGGATTTGTTACGAGGAAAAGCCCTTAATCTTTAGAGGATCGCCGACATAAAAACCCCGGGTGACGACAGTTGTCTATCACCACTTTATTAATCAAGAAATCCGGTTACAAGTGGTGGAGTGTATGATCAAAGATTACAAAGTAGCTAAGTGTGTGTATGAACTGCTTAGAGAGTTCTTGAGAGTGTTTATGAATGTGCGCCGTCAATGAGTGTATGTGTGTCTGACCTAATTTGATCATAAACTCGATATTTAACTAGAGTAACAACAAACAAAAATCTCCTATAAATCTGCCACCTTCCCATTATCTTCATCCACACCATTTAACCACGTGCTGAACAAGTCTAGTAGCGAAATATCTGGTAGACTAGGTCTTGGAGCCGTTACACTTATTAAATATCAACCTACACATAAGAAACAACCATTAGGAATATCAACTACTGAGGATCCTTGATCCTGACACAATCCGGAACTCTTTAGAAGGATAATTGATCCAGACTTGTCTCCAAGAATAACATATCCTTAGTAATTAATTATTGGTTACCTAAAAGAAATGTGGCTAGAAACTCACATGTGTCATGTTCTTCTCCGAGTTAATAGTAATACCCTTTCTTAGTTGTGCACGACTATTTGTGTAATAATTATAAGTGTTAATTAACTAACTCTAACTTTATCATACTTCTAGGTTAGTGAAACCCCTAGCGAACTGGGGTTTGGGGGCAGCTCCTTTGGCAGTGGGGTCTAGGAGAGGCGGACCCTAGCAGGGTCCAAGGGGCAGAGCCCCTGGCTAGGGAGATAGGGTTGAGCTGAAGTTTAAACCAATCGAATTGAATTTTAAACCAATCGAATCGAATTTTCAAACCAATCGAATCTAATATTCAATTCCATTCGATTCATTTTCTAGTTTGATTTGATTCGTTCTTCCTATTCGATTCAAAACGTTTTCCTAGTTCCATTCGATTCGTTTTTCAAACGAATTGAATTTCTTCCAGAACTCGATTCAAACATGGTTTTTCGTATAATTCCATTCTAATAACTTCCTTACATCCAATCATGCCCCTTTTATTGATAAAACGAGTTATGAGCCATAAAAACTTCGTTTTCATACTTTAACTTGGTCCAAACGTCACCCGTCTTACCCGTTTCATTCCAAACAATTTGTTTATATTCAAGTTTACATTTTTCTTACATAATAAGGTCTAATTTTCCTTAGTATCAAATCTTAGGGCAAACTGACCTAAAAAACTTAACCTTTAATTTAAAACGTACCTTTTTAGTTCAATTCTAGCTTCGGGTTTGGTTCAACACGTGAATCTTGACGTGTTCTTGCTTATATGACGAAGATCTAACACAAACTCTTCTTGGTTTGGATTCGGATGTAAGCCGAAATGGAAGAGGAGTGTTTGTGTGGGTTTTTGAGTGTGTATGGAGGCTAGAGGAATGAAATAAGGGTTTTAGGGTTTTAGGTAGGTTTAAGGTTGTTTATATACCCTTAAGCCCATGAACCTAAAGCCCATCACCATCATTTATTCTATCTTTAATTGTCCAAGCCCACGCTCTATTATTTTTATTTAACTTAACTAAATAATAACACACCATTAAGTAAACGAAATTATTTTATTTATTGTTATCAAAAGTAGGATGTTACGCTCTCCAATAATAATTCTTCCAATGGAGTTTTTAATTTATACTTTGTTGTGTTTTTTAATCTCAAGATCACAAGGTTAGCATAAAGTTTTGTTCATATTTTCTTGTCTTTGTTCTTTGTTTCTTCCTATTTTCTTATTGTTATAATGGTTATAAGACCATCACCAAATTATGTTTATGATCCCATCTATTCTATACATTATGGTGTATAGGGTGGAGGAGACAACGAACATAAGGTTGCAAGATGATCCTTAATGGTCACACCCTAACAAGTTCTTACATTTTTGAAGTTTTTGTTTGTTCTATTTATTTTGGTTCAATAACCATTAGCATTTTTATGATACATGACAAAATCCATTTTTTTATCATAACACAAGTGGTTCATAACTTTCTTTAACAAAATTCATTCCAAAGCATAAAAAACATTATTGTTTATAATGTTCCAGATATGACAACAGAATTTTTCGACAAAGGCTGAGCAGTAACTTGGTCATAACAAACTGGAACGATGCAAGGCTAAATCCTATGATTCACTTAATTGAGTTACGGTTCTAACGACTATTTATTTGTATTTTTATTCTTTTGTATGGCTTTACAATCGTTATTTTAAAATTATGCGTAGATTTGTACCCTTTGTGAAGATTGACTATTTTAGCCTATCTTGGGTCCGAATCTCGGAGAGCTTTCTAAATAAAAGTTGTTCCATAACAATAATTTAGTTTACTAAAGATTTTTATATTGTTTTAGAAGTTATTGATATTTTTAAACATTTATGTAATCGGTGACAGAAATATATGTTCCTTTGACCTTATATATCCAACACATTTTAAAGAAGACTTAATTGCTTGAATTTTGGGATTAATCATTAGGACTTACCCAAGCTTAACCAAAGACCCGATATTTTCTCTCACCAAATCAATGTGAGTAATCACATTTCCCTTTATTTTCTGTTTACATTTTGGCGACTTTATGCATACACCACTCATTTATTTATTTATTATACAAGTATATTCTTAAACACAATTCCACTATTTTCCTATTTTGTTATTTCTTGATTAGTTACTAAATGTTATATGACCATGTGTTTACAGTTTTTGGTTGGTTGGTATCTCATTCTCATCCTCATAATATGATCAAACACATGTTGAAAAGAAACATTTATTTTGTTTTTTTCTAGTTGATGTAATACACATTATCGCAAGTAATCATTGTTTTGGACAAAAATCCGCTAAGGATAATGTATCCAAATCTGTTATGTGAGGTTTAGTGCTAAATTGATAACAATGAATATATGAACGAAATTGAGATGAACACAGTGATTTGTTGCGAGGAAAAACCCTTTGATCTTGTTCAGATCAAAAGAAAAAAACCCCGGGTGATGACAAATCTTCTATCACCACTTTATTAATCACAAAAAAAAGGGTTACAATGGTTTGGAAATTATGATCGATGTTACAAAGTAAGCTAGTGTGTAGAGAGAGTAATTGCTTCTGCTCTAGTGTGTGTGTATACAGTGATGATATCTAATCGATCATATCTCGATGTTTATATAGAAAATACAAATAACAACTAATCCCTATTTTTAAGGAACTACTCTACTATCTGCTCCCATAACTTTGAACACGTGCATAAAGGAGTCTTGTAGCGAAAGTTTAGGCAGACTTGGTTATACAGCAGTTAAACATAGCTCTGGAACTCTTTAGAAGGATAACTGATCCAGACACGTCTTCAAGAATAACATATCCTTAGTACCCAGTTATTGGTGACTCAACAAGAAGTCCTATAAATCCGCCATTATCCCCACTAAACGTGTTACAGCCATTTTACCATGTGCCATATCTTCTTAACTGCGAGTTAGTGGATAAACTGAGTCTTCTATCTATCACACCTGCTAAATACAAGACTACACATGAGAACAACCGTTAATTAGTAATAGATACTGAGGATCCTTGATCCCGTTATGATCTGGAATACATGCTAAGGATAATTGATCCAGTCATATGCCAGGATAACGTATCCACAGTGTCAAATTTCTGTGCCCTAACATTTGCCCCCAAAATGGCGGTTGTGATAAGATCACATCTGTCATTTTGCCTTTGAATTCAAACTTCGTGCAAAAACATATGAGATTTGACAAGCTAGATATAATTATCATATATATATAGAGTTTCCTTGGGAACTTCCCTTTCGATAAATATATCCAACTCCTCTTAGTCTCCCTGCAAATCATGAACAACTAATAACACCTGTTTAACCCGGGTGGATGGCCCACCTTTTGACTGGTGAAATCCGGGTTAAGAATTTTGGATAAGTCCTTGTGACATAATAATAATTTAAATCTTTAGGATAGAATATCCTTGCAATAATAATTTAAAGATCTTAAATCTTTAAGTAAAAGGGACTACAAAGATCTTAGACAAATAAAGGTAAATTGACAATTAGAAATCATACCATAAGGTCTAATTAGACCTAGGTTACCATAGGTAATGATCCTTCTGTGATCCTGGTAGAAGCAATTTAAGGATTTTGAATCCATAAGTCTTGATCTTCATAATGAACTTAGAAACTCTGTTGCAAACAACTTATAATGTTAACTGGGATTAAACCCATTAAGCTGGAGACAAGCCCAAATAATAAACTGGGGACAAGCCCGGGTAATCTGGGGAAAAATCCGTGTAATCTAGGGACAAGCCCGTGTAATCTGGGGACAAGCCCGAATACTGGGGACAAGCCCAAAACTGGGGACAAGCCCAAATACGGATGTTATCTGGGGACTCGCCCAACCAGGGATTTAGCCCAATCGTGAGATAACGTGAAAACGTTATAATCCTTAGCTAACATGAAAATGTTAGAAAACTTTGTCTTGAGATAACGTGAAAACGTTATAAACTGGTGGTATGGTACGTATACCATAAATCGAAGGATCCTCCATGTAGCCGAAGACAACGAAATTGTCAGCTACTAAGCGTGTACTGGTCCCGCTGCCCCGGACTATACGTTGGATAGCGTACGCTCCAGGCGAGTGTTTAGAAACTCTATATATAAGAAAGGTGAAAACCTTTAAACCTTAAAGGATATAACCATCAGGGGTCATACCCAAACGTGGGCTAGGCCAAGAGAAATAGGATAGTACCTCGAATGTAAAAGAGAGGTGGCCAACCTCTTGGTTATTATACATCTTGTTAATATCATGCATTATTACTCCAAACTTGGAAAAGATAAAATGTTAAGAATGTATTATCCTTAAATTAATAACAAGAAATTGAAAAGGATAAATAATCGGATAGATATTACCAATTTCGGGGATCCTTGATCCTTTAAGGATAATATATCCTCTCAGGATACTGGATCCTGATTAGAAAAAATACTTATTGAGGGGGATAGCATTCCATGCTCTTGGTAATCTATTGCCTTCCATTGTGAGCAAATGATATGCCCCCTTTCCTGCTTCCGACTCGATCTGATAAGGTCCTTCCCATTTGGGTGCTAACTTTCCATCAGCCGGATTGGTAGTATTTTGGAAGGATTTCCTCAAGACTAGATCTCCTTCTTGAAATCTTCTGATCCTTATATTCTTGTTGTATGCCCCAGCTACCCTTTGTTGATAAGATGCCATTAGGATCTTAGCTAGGTCTCTGAGATCTTCTACAGTATCCAAGTCTTCAAGAAGGATTTCTTTGTTGGCTCCAGGATCACGGATGCTCATTCTTGTAGTAGGAACCACTATTTCTGTAGGAATTACTACCTCTGAGCCAAACACCAATGAGAAGGGTGTTTGACCTATTGCATTCTTGGGTGTTGTCCTGTCTGCCCAAAGAACATAAGGTAGCTCTTCGGCCCACTTTCCCTTCTTGGATCCTAGTTTCTTCTTTTGATTCATGACGTGAGATGGAATTTTCCAGTTTTGATTATTAGTCGGAGCAGGTCGGACAATTGCAGATCGGGCTCCCATGATGCCATCGCTGGCTCTAGCATGAACGGTTTGTCTCGGTGGTGGAACGGCGTCGCCCATATCTATTCTAGGAGTTGAGACGCTAACATGGATGTCGGGTGAATCGCTCTCACTATCTGTAGTCTCCTTAAGTCGCTGCTGAAACTCTCTCTCAGGCTCTTTTGATGCAACGAATAAAGGTGGGCCTTAAGAACGGGTATTGTGCATAAACTTAAAATAAAAAAAAAATAATTAATTACCAAGTTTTACCGAATTCACCTAAAAAAATACACAATCGGCAAGTGTACCGATCGCAGTGTAGTTAGCACGTAAGAACGGATATCAAACCTAGGACACTATGGGTAAATTCTAATTATTAAACCTAAAAGATTACTAACCTACACTTTCTTTTGATTTTTTTAGAATTTTTTTATATTAATTAAACTAATAAAACTTAACTAATTAAAATTTAAACTAAAAATAAAACTTTATAAAAATTGGGTTTTACTAATATGCGAGAAACTACTACCTAGGTAATGGAATCATACTAGTTAAGTTAATAGCTAACGAACTTGACTTGGTTGAAACATAATATCTTAAAAGTATGACACTAGAGACCACTAAAAATGCGCTAGATCATCTCCCGACCTCACCAACGACACCCTAGAACTCTAACGACATGTGAAGCTTAATTGTTAAAGGTTTGGATCACCTCCCAATCTCACCTTACCTAATAATACTATGGTACCCCAAAACCCAAATCGCCTCCCGGCCTCTTCGGATACAATACATATTAATATAAAGGGGGTATTTTTAATTAACTTGAACAAAACTTGTATCACAATAATCTAAGGGATCTAGGATAACTCACTCTCTTGCAATTATTACCCAAACTAGCAAAAGACAAAGATGACACAACACTAAATTGCCTCCCGGCCTCTCTAGTGATAGAACAATAAAATCTAAACCACTTTCAATACTTATTCCTACGATTTTTTCGACCATAAACCGCAAACAAGTTGAAAACACAAAGTAGACAACCTAATCATGTGCCTAACAATCACAAAAAATTATTAAACACAAGTGGAATAAATATTAAAGTAAGGCTCTAGATTCTGTTACTCAACAATATTATGACCAAACCAATTAAACACTTTTACCATAACACCAAATCAAACAAAGTCAAATAAATAGTTCGTCAAACCATTAATATAAACTAGTAATCAACCAAAACCTAGGAAGTTTAAAAGTATTTAGTTACTCATACTAAAGTATGAAACAAAAATAAATGAGTTCATAACAATAATTATAAATAAAGATTTAATAAAACAACCACCTGTATTCTTGCGATTCTTTTTATCAAAGCCGTCCCCACCAAATTAGGTTCTTACTTTACGTGACTCCTTCGTCTCATGTTATGGGACACCTACTTCTAATAACATGAGAATGTTATAATATATTAATAATGTAGAATCTCACAGCCAACCACCAAACGAACCCCCAATTATAATATATCCTTCCCACTTTTTGGCTGTCTTAGTTTATATTATCTCTAAAACACTACAGTAGCCACTTCGATGTATTATTGATCTTTTTTCCCTGTTTGCAGCTGTCTATTAATATATATATATATATATATATCATTAGGTTTTTTTTTATTTTTAGCTCCAACACATCTTAAAGCCCACGAGTTTATTATCTTGTTACAACTCCTTTATTTCTTTTAATCTTCTTGTGGGCCCTGCCCATATGTCTTGTAAAACTTGAAGTCCAATACTTCGAAACCTACAATGCATTCACAGAATCATTTATTTAGTTTTAAACTCGTTATCTCATGAAACCTTTAAAGTTAAAATATGTGTCAGTTGAGAGTCATATTAAATAAAAACAAAGTCAAAAGCTATATAAAATGTAGGAAATATTTATAATATTTATATATAATTTAGCCCATATCAAGTATATAGGATACATAGGTTATGCTGGCTGGTGAAGGATGTTTGCATGTCTTTGACAAGCATCACATTTTTTTGCATATTCCATTGCATCTCTCTCCATTGTTGGCCAGAAGTAACCTATTCTCAGAATCCTAGAAAACAAGGCTCTACCTTCGGTGTGATTACCACATTCACCTGCATGATAATCTTTGAGCACCTCTTAAATTTTAGGATCCTCGATGCACCTCAAGTATGGACCTACAAGAGATTTCCTGTATAGCATTTCATCTAATAAAATGTATTGTGATACCTTGAGTTTGAAGGATTTGGGATTCTCGGTAATTGGAATCTCTCCTGTTTGAATGTACTTCTTGATCGGAAGGATCCATGATTCCAGGTTATTTGAGGATGATGGATCCCAGAGTACAATTTCTTTGTCATTCGTTATCTCCTCAACTTCTTGTTCTCCTATTGCTGGTGAGAGAACATGAATTATTGGAATCTTCGTATCTTCTGGAATTTTCAGAGATGAGGCTAGATTTGCCAAAGCATCTGCCCCGGCATTTTCTTCTCTTGGTACCTGTACAATGCTAAATAACTCTTAGGATTTTGCTAATTCCTTCACAACCTCTAGGTATTTGATTAGTTTATCTCCTTTTACAGCATATGAGCCATTAAAGTGGTTAGCAATTAATAATGAATCTATATATACTTGAAGATACCTGATCCTCATGCACATAGCTAATTGCAAACTTGCGATCAAAGCCTCATATTCTGCTTCATTGTTTGTTGCTTGAAACTCACAGGCTATAGACTGAGGTAATATGTCCCCCTGTGACGATTTCAGTGGGATCCCCAATCCTGTTCCTCTTACATTAGAAGTGCCGTCAGTGAAATGTATCCAAGGATCCTTAATCTTCTCTAGTTTTTGGACCTCCAAGTTAGCTTATTTTTGTAGGTCACTAGTGAAATCAGCCACAAAGTCCGCCAGTGCTTGAGACTTGATTGCTGTTCTAGGCTCGTATTGGATATCATATGCACTTAATTTCATAGCCCACTTGGCCATTCTACCTGATAACTCTGGTTTTCTAAGAACATTCTTCACAGGATAATTAGTTCTCAAAATAATAGGATGAGTTTCAAAATAATGTCTCAATTTAGTAGAAGCCATAATGAGCGCAAGAATTAACTTTTCTAAATGAGAATACCTGGCTTCTGCATCTAGAAGACTTTTACTTACATAGTAAACGGGATGTTGTTCACCTTCATGATCCTTTACAAAGACGACACTTACTGCATTTCCCTAGACATCAAGATATAGATATAAGGATTCTCCATCCACGGGCTTCATCAGGGCTGGAGCTGAGGATAAGTAATCCTTCAAGGATTTGAGCGCAGCCTCATGCTTTTCTGTCCATTCAAACTTATTATTTCTAAGAATGTCGTAGAAGTCTTTGCATTTCTCGGAGGATTTTGAGATGAATCGGTTGAGAGTGGCTATTCTTCCCGTTAGCCTTTGAACATCCTTGGCATTTGCAGGCGACTTTAGGTTGATGATGGCTTCAATCTGCTCTGGGCTTGCTTCAATTCCTCTTTTAGTCACCATATATCCTAGAAACTTTCCAGCCTTAACACCAAAATGGCATTTTGACGGATTCAGTTTCATGTTATACTGGTCAAGAATATTGAAAGCTTCTTCAAGATCCCTGAGGTGATCCTCAGCTTTCTTTGACTTCACCACCATGTCGTCTATGTAGATTTCCATGGTTTTTCCTAGCAGATCCTTGAACATCATGTTGACCAGTTTTTGGTATGTTGCCCCTGCATTTCTTAGTCCAAATGGCATAGCAATATAACAGTATATGCCGATATGATTCATGAATGTAGTATCCTCTTGATCAGATGGTTCCATCTGAATTTGTTGAAATCCAGAGGAAGCATCCAAAAAGGGGAACATCTCATATCCTACCGTCGCATCCACCATGGAATCTATATGTGGAAACGGGAAAGGATCCTTGGGGCATGCCTTGTTTAAATCGGTAAAATCGACACACACCCTCCACTTTCCATTCTATTTAGAAACAACAACCACATTAGCTAACCATCGAGGATATTTAACCTCCCTGATCATACCGACCTTGAGAAGTTTTTCAACTTCTTCTTGTATAATCGCGTTCCTCTCAGGAGCGAATTTCCTTCGCTTCTGATGGACGGGTTTAACAGATAAATAAAGGCCTAACTTATGAGTAATTACCTCCTTAGAGATACCTGTCATGTGTTGAGTCAAGATTTCACCCAAAACTGATCATATTTGAAGATTGGAATCTTCTCAACCTCTTCAGAAATGACTAAGTATGGAACCGGGCACACCTAAGATATCCGAGCAAGCTTTTACTTAGCCGGGCATGATATTTTGCCCTTCGGGCAAGGTTATCTTCAATAAGTCTTTTTTAGTGGATAACCGGGCAGGGTTCACTCTTTGTGTATACCCGGGCAAGGTACACTATATCAAGCAGGTTTGTTCTTCATAGCCGAGTAAGGTTTACTTCAGAGTAAGCTCTTGGCTAACCAAGCTCAGAAAGCCAAGTGATTGGATGACCGGGCAAGGTATTCATTAATAATACAGTGGTCCAAGTATGCTTTGATGGATAATGAATTATCTTAAGTATCATCGGGCAAGGATCAACTCAAGCAGGGTACAGTGCTACCAAGTACACTTTTCTAATAAGCTTATTCCAAACAAGGAGTTGATAGGACCATTGAAGAATAAGGTTGCTCGTAGGATTATGTCCGGCAAAGTCTGATATAATCAAGAAGATTGAAGTCTGCTTGGTTTGGAAAATACTCTCACTAAAGCATACCCGGATAACTGCTCCCGGGCACACTTCAAGGTTACCAAGTCTGACAAGGAAGGCAGAGTACAAAGTCTACTCGGAGAAGGTTACTTCTACAAAGCCTACCCGGAAGACTTGTTTACACTAAGGATTATTTTGATTATGTAATTTGAATATGTACAATATATTTAGGGTTTCTAGAAGGAATGATAGCTGTTCTGAGGTGTCAGTCCTATAAAAGGAATAATTAGGTCACACCTTTGGCAGACGGAAAAACACGGCAGAGACGAAAAGATAGACGGCTGAATAGAATTGTACGGAAATAGCTTTCCCTTCAAGAAACCCTAAATCAATTAATGTTTGTATGATGAAAATTATATGAATGGAAATATTTTGAGTGAATCTTGATTGTGTTAGTTACCTTTTGATTTATTGTTCAGCAACTACCCTGTTTGTTATAGATTCTGCCTTTAACAAACTTCAATCTTTCTAAAAATAGCAACCCGTCATTAACTCCCTTGTCGACACATTTATATGTGCGAGTTATGACTTGATTTTGTATAGATCTACCTCAAATCGGGGACATGACAAGTGGTATCAGAGCTGGTCACTGCTATTTTTTTGTAAGAATTCGTTGCTGTTTGAATATTTGAAGAACAATGACGTCAGCAAAACACTGTTTCATTAAAAAGTGACGTCAGCTGCTCTGTTCTTCATTTTTCTTTCAAGATCTACATTTTTCCGATGTTTTCTCTTCCTTATTTCAATTAAAGTTTAAATCTTTACCTCTTATTCTTGTTCTGTACGCACCAGATTCATCATATCTGAACAATCGGTTTTCAGATCTGAGTATTTTTAAACTTGACCTTTAACAAATCTACTGATTTTGTTTTTCAAAATGTCTGGTTATGAAGAACAAGAAGTCTCTACTAATAAGATTCCTAGAATCTATGGACATGAAAACTTCACAAAATGGAAGGTCTTATTTGAGACAGCCGTTTGCTATAATGATGTGGATATGTGGTATTCAATCAAGAATGGTACAGAAGACACTACTGATGGTGCCAATGCAACTGCTGCTGTAAGAGACAGAATGAGGAAAGTAGATGACAGGGCATTAGCCATGATAAAACTAGGTCTGTCTTGGGAGATATTGACCAAGGTTGCACATCACACCACAACTAAGGCTATGTATGATGCAATCTTTGAAATGTTTGAGGGAAACACTAAATTGGAAAACATCAAGAAGCAAAGACTCAAACAACAGCTAGAGAGGTTCAAATATAAGGAAGGAGAAAGATTGAAGTCAATCCTGGAAAGATTCTTGGCTATTGTAAATGAGCTAAGAACCACTGATTATGTCATGACTGACTTTGACTTGAATACCAAGTTGCTGAACTCTATGCCTAAGGAGTGGTACACTGCCTGCAAATTCATCCTTCAAAAGCCAAATTTCAATGATTTGAAGGTGGATGATGCAGTATGATTCCTTGAAGCTGCAGAGATAGAAATGATTGAAAATAAAATGATCAAAGAAGAGAAGCCATGTTTTCAAGTAACCAATGCTCTCATTGCACCTATGTGGAACTTGTCAACCAAAAACCAACAACAGATTCCCATCATTGAAGAGCCAAATAAGCATGGTGTTTAAACCTAAGGCTTTTGTTGGTGGTAGTTCAAGCAACTCACAAAACTAGCAGAGGTTTAATGTCCAACTCTTGGAAGAGAATGATTCAGCCTCAATGGCTAGTGGACATGGACCCTATGTTGGTGGTATTGGAAGCCATGGATAAGATTATCATGGATTGCATTCCATGTTCACTGAGTCTTATAATGCTTTTGTTGCAAAGAACATGGTTCATACAAGCATTGTACAAGACGATCTAGAGCAGATAGATGTTGATGATTTGGAGGACATGGATTTGAATGGCAAGCTGCCATGTTGGCACTCAGAAGCAAGAGGCTGTATAACAGAACTGGTAGATCACTGCTATCAGGTCCAAATGAGAGAATTGGGTTTGACAAGTCAAGGGCCATCTGTTACAACTTCCAACAGCCAGGTCATTTTGCTAGAGAATGCAACATGCCAAGGAACTTTCAAGGGAACCAATTTCAAAACCAACCAAGAAACCAGCATCATCATCAAAAGTTTCAACAGACTCAGCCAAGGAACAACTTCAATAACAACAACTCCAACAATTATAACCCCAACTTCAACAACTTCCAACAGCCTCCAATAAACAATAATCAACAAGTTGTGCCTCAGAATCAAAACTTTCATAGAAACAACAATCAAAACCTTCAAACTATGCCAAACAACTATGTCCCTATCAATCAAAATCAACCCAGAAATCAAAGAAATGTGGCTGTCACCTCACAGCATGAGGGTGGTTTTGATTGGAGCAATCATGAAGAAGACATAGCAGATGACATCAAGAGGGAAAATGTGGCATTAATGGCATTATTTGAGAAAGAAGTTGGATCATCATCTCAGGTACACTCTGCTCCTACTATTGACTTAAATGAAATTATCAATGAATTGAAAAAAAAAACTAGGCAAGCTGGAAAGTGAGTATTTTAGGAAACAAAGTATCATCAATGGGTATGAGTCTAGTGAGCTGATCAGTGAAGAAAAGATTAAAAGCTTGGAAGATGATTGCATGATCAGTTACAGAGCTCAAACCAGATATATCACTGAGATATATGGATTAAAAAAATTAATTGTTGAAGAAAAGGTGCAGAATACAAAACTGCAAGTTGAAAATGAATTCTTGAAGAATTTGATCTCCACTAAAATATTTGTCGAATTCTGAATCAAGTGAAAGAAGAAGACAAATACAAAGCAGTTCCACCTCCACTCAACAACAATTTTATGCCCAAAGTTGACAAAGAGAAGAGAGATGCCTATCTGCAACAATTCAAAGAAGTGTTTGATGATAAAAGAGAATTTGTTGATTTGTACAAAAATGTTGAGGTGAATGAAGAAGGTGAATTTGTCGTGAAAGAAGGGAAATCAATTGGAGTACAAGTCTCTGAGGATGACTTTAATTCTATTGATCTTAATCAAGATGATTTGAGTGATTTGAGTGATCAGATCACAGATGAACAGATCAAGGAAGCTGAAAGAGGAAGAAGATACAAGAAACTAGAATCTGTTGACAAACTTCCTTTGTATCCACCTGTCACACCTAGAATGAAGAAACAAAATGAGAAAATAAGAAGAGAGCATGTTTCTTATGACAGGTATGAAAAGAAGAAGGTAAGCTACAATGCAGTAAGGCCTCCAAGAAAGGCTGTGTTGGAAAGGATAAAGCAAAACAACAAGAAGAAGGCAACCGAAACTGTTGAAATTAAGAACTTTATCCCTGTTTATCCAGTCTTTTCTAGTCATGAAGTACTGGATATTGGAGAAGTGAAAACATTGGAAGAATATGAAAAGAGGAAGTCAAGATATAGAGAAAGTAGTGATGAGGAACCTATGATTATGAAGAAAATTTTCTTTGTTAAAAGCAAGGTTGAAAGACAAGACATCAAAATTGAGGAGTTTGTACCCTTCTCTATTGATTTTGATAGTTTGAAGACTCAAAAGACTCTTGGAGTCAAGTCACCTAAACCAAGTGAAAGGTTCAAGAAACCAAAAGAACATGAGATATTCAAAGGAAAGGTATGGTGCAAGAAGTGTGATGAGTATGGTCATCACACTGACTCATGTAATGATAGATTCAAATTCAAACCCTTTCATGTCCCAGATGAAACAAAGTATGGACAAGACTTTGTTCTGTACAAGAAAAAGTATGGAGCATACCTGGGAAAAGGGATGGTGTGTGAATATGAAACCACAAGGAAAGATGAGTTGAAATCAGCTGAAAAGACAAAAAGTGAGAAGAAAACTGAAGTCAAATCAACGAAACAAGTGACTAAATCAGTAAGAAGAAGTGTGTCTACTAAGAAGCATAAGAAAGCTGTCAAGAAGAACTTTCAATCTTTAAGAATCAGCCACAAACAAGATACACAATCAATTAAGTCTGATAGCTCTCAACGTTCACCTACCAGTAGAAAGACAAGAAACAAAGGTGTCTTTTCAAGAAAAAAATCAACAGAACTGACAGGTGATGAGAAGTTCTTGTTAAAGCATGGATATGAACTAGAAGGATTTCTTTGGAAACCTAAGGCTGAGACTAAAGTGGAAAGAACTGAGCATAACAATGCATAAGAAGAATCACAAGTCACAACCTCATTTGTAAAAACTCCAAGAGAGTGTGGATATGAAACTGATAACTCAGACAATATTGAATTGACTCATGAAGACCCTGAACCAACAACACTCATTTCCAAAGCTGCCATTGAAATTGAAACTGATGATCTGCAAGTTAAAATAGCTTGCACTTCATCACCTAACTAATCAAACTTTTTCTTCTGTGCAGGAACAATCCATTCCACTGAATGACATATGGTACATGGATAGTGGATGTTTTAGGCACATGACTTGTGACATGAGGTCACTGGTTAATTATGAAGAAAAGTTTGAAGGTCCTGTGGCATTTGGAAGTGATGAGAATGGAGGAAAGATTGTTGGTAAAGGAATTTTGACAAATGGAAAGGTTTCGTTTGATAATATGTTTCATGTTGAAGGTTTACAGTACAATTTTCTAAGCATATCACAAATGTGTGATAAGGGATACAAAGTTGGTTTTGATGACTCACACTGTTTCATCTTAAAACCTGAATTTGTAATCCCACCTGAAATGATTATGATGATGGCACCTAGAAATGGCAACCTATATGAGCTTAACATGATGGAAGCTGTTTCAAGAGGTGGTACATGTTTTGTTTCCAAAGCCACTGAAAATGAGTCAAAATTGTGGCACAGGAAACCATGTCACGTGAATCTGAAGAATATGAACAAACTAGTTAAGGGTGAGCATGTCATTGGCTTAACTACAAGAGAGTTCAAACTGGAAGAACATTGCAGTTCATGTCAAAAGGGCAAACAACACAAGTCAACTCATAAGTCAAAGCTCATCAATTCAATTGATCAAGTACTTGAACTACTTCACATGGATCTTTTTGGTCCAGTGAGTGTGCCAAGTATAAGAAAGAAAAGATATTATCTTATGATCATTGATGACTACTCAAGATATACTTGGGTTTACTTCCTGAGTACAAACGATGAGACTGCAGAATTGATAAAGGGCTATGTGACAATGATTGAAAACAAACTGAATAAGAAAGTTAAAACAATGAGAAGTGACAATGGTACAGAGTTAATAAATGGAGTCATGAAAGAATTTTTCACAGAAAAGGGAATATTTCAACAATTCTCAGCTTCTAGAACTCCTGAACAAAATGGTGTTGCAGAAAGAAGAAGCCGAACACTTATTGAAGCTGCAAGAACCATGATAGCAGATGCAAATCTACCAGTTACATTCTGGGCTGAAGTCATCAATACTGCATGCTATGTTCAGAACAGGGTACTTGTTAACAAAAGGCATAACAGGACACTATATGAAATTTTCAACAATAGAAATCCTTATATAAGGTTTCTCAAGCCCTTTGGATGCAAATGTTTTCTTCTGAACACCAGGGATTACTTGAACAAGTTTCAAACAAAATCCTTGGATTGCTTCTTTGGTGGTTATTCTACACACTCAAAAGCTTACAGAGTATATGTGAAAGACCATATGAGTGTTATTGAATCATCTGACATCATCTTTAATGAGAATCAGTTCAATACAGTTGATGGTACAGCATGGCTGTTTGATCATGAAAAATTGATAAGGTCTTTCAAGATTTATCCTGAAGATTTTGATGACTCATTCTACAAGACCATTGTATTTGATGAGAAAAAGAAGAAAACATTGGACTTAGAAGGGTTATGGAAGAAGGTTGCTTGCAAAGAAAAGGACTATACATTTATCAAGGGTATCTCAAGTGACATTGTTGACCAAGAACAAGATTATGCAGATCTCAATCAAGACAACCAAGAAGTAGAGAATGATCAAGTTCAGACTGAGGAGAACCCAAGCAACCAAACAAATGAAGAAGCTACAACTACAACAAGATTTCAAAATTTGTTTGAAAGAATGAATTTAGGAAACAATGGTGCATCTACCTCAAGACAATACAATGAAGAAGCACCAGAGTTTCATGATGCTGAAACAGAATTGATCATTGAAGAACCAGATCTCAATGAATCAAATCTTGACACAAATATGTCTGCAGATATGATAGTTCAAACCCCTTATGTTGAAAAGAATCATCCATCTGAAAACATCATTCGGGATATAAATAAAAGAGTTACAAGAAGCAACTCTGAAATTGCAAACATCTGTTTATACTCCTGCTTTCTATCCCAAATAGAACCAAAGAACATTGTTGAAGCACTAAAGGACAACAGTTGGGTGGAAGCAATGCAGGAGGAATTGGCACAGTTTAGAGATCTACATGTTTGGGATCTTTTTGATAGGCCAAGAAACATATCAGCAATTGGTACAAAATGGGTTTTCAGAAACAAAAGGGAAGAGATGGGTTTGGTGAATAAGAATAAAGCTAGGCTTATGGCACTGGGATGCCTTCAAGAAGAAGGAATAGACTTTAAGGAAGTCTTTGCACCAGTTGCAAGACTTGAGGCTATCAGGATTTTCCTTGCATATGCTGCCTCTAAGAACATTAAGGTGTTCCAGCCTGATGTCAAGTCTGCATTCCTAAATAGAAAGATATATGAAGAGGTGTATGTTGCTCATCCTCCAGGTTTTGAGGATCCAATGTATCCAAACAGGGTGTATAAGCTAAATAAATCCCTTTATGGATTGCATCAGGCTCCTAGAGCATGGTATGATGAGTTATCAAACCATCTTCTTGAAAATGGTTTCCAGAGGGGAGCCATTGACAAGACACTCTTCTACAAAAGAAAGGAATCAGATCTGCTGCTATTACAAGTCTATGTGGATGATATCATATTTGGTTCAACAAATGAACAAATGTGTTTGGAGTTTGAAGGGGTAATGAAGTCCAAGTATAACATGAGTTCTATGGGAGAAATGAACTTCTTTCTTGGACTGCAAGTTCAACAAAAAGCTGATGGGATCTTCATTCACCAAACTAAATATGTGCAGGACATTTTGAACAAGTTCAAATGTCATGAATACAAAACAACTTCAACTCAAATGGACACCAAAGAAAAGATGATTGTTGATGAAAAGGGGGAGCCTTTGGATGAACGTGAATATAGAGCCAAAACTGGATCCTTGATGTACCTAACTGCTACAAGACCAGACATTATGTATGCTGTATGTGTCTGTGCAAGATTCCAAGCAAGTCCTAAAGTCTCTCACATGAATGCTGTCAAGAGAATTTTTAGATATTTGAAGGGAAGACAAGACTTAGGAATTTGGTATCCAAAGAACCAATCCTTTGACCTTATTGCCTACACAGACAATGATTATGATGGGTGTTAGATGAGCAGGAAGTCAACCTCAGGTGGATGTCAATTTCTGGGAGACAGGCTGGTGTCATGGCAATGTAAGAAGCAGGCAACTATATCCATATCAATTGCAGAAGCTGAATATTTTGCTGCATCTGCCTGCTGTGCACAAGTTCTCTGGATTCAAAACCAAATGCTGGATTATGGTTTGAATTTTCTGAACACTCCTATTTTCATTGATAATACTGCTGCATACTTTACTGTGAAGAATCCAGTCCAACACTCAAAGACTAAGCATATTGAAATCAGACATCACTTCATTAGAGATTGTACTGAAAAAGGTTTGATTGAAATGAAGAGAGTTGATACAAGTGACAACTTGGCTAACCTATTCACCAAGCCACTTGACAGAACCAGATTCACCTTTCTTTTGAAAGCTCTGGGAATGATCAACTCAGATGAAGTCTGATTGAGGATGTATGTTTAGTGTGTCTTTATGTGCTAATTGATTATTCTTGAATAAAGATGCACAAACTGAATGTTAAATGAATATATTTTGAATATGTTACTTGTTTGTTGTTAACTGATAAGTGCTTGAGTGATTATCTGTGCAATTTATGTGTTAATGATGCTAATGATTGTTTATCAGTTAACTGATATGATGTTATTATAAGTAGTTTGATCTGTCTATGTGAACTAAATGCTTATCTGATGTCATGAGTGATCACTTGATTATGATTGCTTGAATATGTGTGTTATCTGATCATCTTGATGTTATTAGGATATGTTAGACTATGAATGTTAAGAAGTCTACTTGTTTTGATGATGTTAAGAATGATTAAGATTTGAATATGTTACAACTGTTTGTGTCAAAATGAATTTTATGTCAAAATTAAATGATAAAATGAATATACAAATGAATTTTGCATAAACAATTTATTTTGGACAAAACATGAGAAAGTTGTTAATGGTGTAGAGATATGATAATACTATTCAGTTCAAGCTTTAAAGAAGCTTAAAAGGATTTTCAATGAAAAGTCTCAAGAGTTACTTTTGCTGAAAATTATGTCACTTGCTCAAGTTGGAAAGACATATACTTGTATATGTTGGTCCTGTCATATGTTTTCAAACAGATAGGATAGCCATTAACCTGGAAAACTGAAGGCGTTTGGGGCAATCTGTAACTTGTTTTCTATTCATTCACTTAGAACTATGTCAATAATTCTTATTTGAAAGGACATATACTCACATATATGTTTGGTCCTGCTGACCACTTGTGGTCAAACAGAACAACCATTTACCTGACAATTAAAAGATATTGGGGTGTCTGAATTTAAAACTGTTTAAATATGGGAAATGATAGTACATTGACTACTTAGCCAATCATATGGATTTATTAGGCTAAAAGGACTCTGAGTACAGTCATTAACATGTATGGTTGCTTTCTCATGATATGTAAAATCTAAGGTTATATAAACATAAAGAAAATGCTATGATTTATGTGGAGCTACATTGTTGTCTATGCATGTTCCTAGATAAATCTTTTCAAATGATAGGTAGAAAAGTGATTATCCAGTCATACACAAGCCTGTTGGTTTTTGGTTACCCAAAATGAAACATCTTATAATGAATGACAAAGAACAACTGTGAACTATTTAATTTAAAATATTTAGTCAACCAAAAGTTGATACATGTTCACAAATTTTTATTGGAAAAATACAAACATGAGGGTTAATAACAGAACTACAAGGGTGGAGGCAATCATATAAATCCTTTAAACATCCTGAATGAAAGGCCTGTAAGTCCTATTTGCGTGGCATATAATGTAACGATTCCGGCAAATCCAGGTATACCCTAGCCGGTATATACTATTTACGTGTCATTTAATATTGATTATATGAGTTATAGTACGTTTATACGAGTATATATGATTCATAGTACGAATCATACTCGATTATATAGTGAATCGTATTGGAATTACAATTAACCAATGAACGATTATTGAAACCCGAACGAATCGGGAATTACATTATAGACGAAGCATATAATGTTTAGTGATGTTTACGAAGTATTAATACTTCGGGATAAGTGAATTATAGCACAGGAAAAGGATTTCGATTTATTAGTACATCAGTACGATAAACGAAACCCTTAACATCAAACCAAGCAAGAGACGATCGATCAAGCCGAAAAAGATGCGTAACTATTAATAATATGATGTTTTAATATCATGGTTTGAGTTTTTAAAGTTTTTAAGTCGGTTTTATGTAAATTTTATTTTTAACCCGAAAAACAACCATTTTAGGCTCGTTTTAAGCCGAATTACGAGTTTAAACGAGAAACGAACTGAACCAGATTATCCACAACATTATCCGGATTGCGTAATCCGAATATGTGGCTTAGAATGGATTTGTGGGACCCACCCCCACCCATTACATGGACCGATCGGTCCTAGCCTTCACCATTTCACTTCATTTTTCTTTTTTACATTAACAAAACTCTCTCAACTCTTTTCATACATTCAAGTGTTCTTCAAGATCATCATTTTCAACCAAGAACACAAGGTATAACATATGTTTTGAAGCTTGAATCTTGTTTTCTAACTTCATGATCTTGAGAAAAGGAGGTTTCAAATGCAAAAATGGGTGAAAACCCGAGTTGAAACCGATTCTCGCATGATCAAGTGATGTATACAAGTTATACAAAGGATCTTGATCCAAGTGATGAGTTAAAAGAGTTTATAACGAATTTTTACGGTTAAAATCTTGTTAAAATGAGTTTCCAAGTGAAAGATGGGTGAAAACCCGAGATGAAACCGACTCTTGTATGATCAAGAGATGTATACAAGTTATACAAGGGATCTTGGTCCAAGAAATGAGTAAAAAGAGTCGGGAATGGATTTCTACGGTTAAAACCTTTGTTTTTATATCAAAACCGACACTATGAATGAAATGGTTTGATTGTTGGTGTAGCTTGCTTGGTATAGTGTTATTGTGCTTGTAAGTGTTGTATCTAGTGGCTAGCAAAGGCTAGAAACCAAGAACCTTGCGATCTAACGCTAGAAAACACAAGATAGTTCGGTTTTCGTGTGATTTTGTGAGTTTTGACAGATTGTAGTGTACTTAGAGTCGGGTCACGAAATTTCACAGAGATGATCTACACATGAAAATATGAGATCTGTGAAGTTTTGGTAATTTTTGGATAAAAGATGAATATTTGGTGAATTTAATGCTCGGTTTTGGCCAAAAATGGTGAAAAATAGCTAAACTTGATGAAAAATTCTGAAAAATTTAGGATAAGCTTTTTATAACATATAAAAGTCACACACAAAATTTGAGCTCAGTTGGAAAAGTCTAAAGCGGCTTTTCGGTAAAACGAGTTCTAGAGCTTTCTAGCTCGGTTTTTGTGAAAATGGCTTGAAAAATGAGTTTTGGGTTCTGGAAAAATTCCAGGGAGTCATGAGAATGGCAAGGATCATCCCGGAAAAATTTGGGATTTTTCTAAAGTCTTTTGGTATTTTTGACATATTTAGTGTTTTAATAATGTTTAAAAATAGATAAATAAATGAAAATATAAAAAAATAAATCTGGAAAATTTTTGTAAAATTTATTACTGTCAAAATAAGTTTTGTGCAAAATCTCAAGACCCGAGACTAAACGGGTAATTATTTGTGCTAAAAAGAACATAAAAACAAATTTCTAAAGCTAAAAACGTGTAAACCGGCAAAACTCGCATAAGCGAGCTGACTGATATATAAAAACCTAAAAAAATTGACCATTTTCATAAAACTAAGTAAATTAAGTAAAAATAAATCATCCGAAAATAATTCGGATGATTTGGGTAATTTCACCCGATTTTACTGTTTCCGGCACCTAAATGACGGAAACGGGCCCCGCGGCCAAACGGGGTGACCAAACCGAGCTCTAATTTCATCACTTTAACTAAAATAACAGTCAAACACCATTTTTGGATTAAGTGTGAATAAACTCATTTTTGAAACTAAAAACGGATAACCGTGCTAGGCACGCAAATCAAGGAAATCATAAAAATGATAATTTTGACCGTCAGACTCTAAGCAATGTCACAATCTGAGTCCTTAGAAGTGTCACGGGGATAACATTGTCCCCGGATCGAGTACAGTACTGGGTTAACAATGTCCCCAGATGTACCGATTAACACGAATTTAATTTACGGGAATTATATAGTAACGACTAGATATTATATTACAGATCCAGGCACGTAGCTGTTCATTGTATTACCCACCGACTCACAAAAAGGTGAGTTTTCACGAGCCCCTTTTACTGAACTGTTTTAAATATTTTCCCGGGGCGGAAAACATGTCTTTGTTAAAATATTTAAGTACATACCGATCGTATGGAAACACTTGTATATTTATATATACATGGTTTGATGCATAGAATATATAAATTGTTTATCGTGTGGAATTGTTCTGGGGTAACATAGTTCCCAGGGGTTATTATTGTTCTGGGGTAACATAGTTCCCAGAGGTTATTATTGTTCTGGGGTAACATAGTTCCCAGGGGTTATTATTGTTCTGGGGTAACATAGTTCCCAGGGGTTATTATTGTTCTGGGGTAACATAGTTCCCAGAGGTTATTATTGTTCTGGGATAACATAGTTCCCAGAGGTTATTATTGTTCTGGGGTAACATAGTTCCCAGGGGTTATTATTGTTCTGGGGTAACATAGTTCCCAGAGGTTATTATTGTTCTGGGGTAACATAGTTCCCAGAGGTTATTATTGTTCTGGGGTAACATAGTTCCCAGCATAATTTCATTACTAATAAATGGTTATTAAAATGATCTGTCAGTGTATATTTAAATTAGTGAAACTCACCAACTATTCGTAGTTGACCCGTTTTCTTTACATGTTTTCTAGGTATGCCAAAGTTGGAATGATTGATATGTGCTTAATGATCTGTGCTACTTGTTGGAGGCTTGCTGCTCTATATTTTGTAATGAATATAAATTAATGTCTTATCGGTAAAATATGTGTGTAACACCTAGACAGTAACGAAACTCGCAACAATGTAATATGTTAAAAGTTAATGTAGTGGTATTTTCTTTATAAGCAATGCTGTTGATATCAGATGTGTCTGTTGCATCCCGTGTACGTTTCCGCTGCGGTTACGGGGTGTTACAGAACTTGGTATCAGAGCCATTGGTTATAAAGAATTAGGATGTCTGAAAGAGATACCTAAAATATAACCAGTAGCTCAAGTATTATAGGATCTGAATATCAACTAATAATTTATTGTGACGGGATCTGGATGAACTTGGATGGACAAGTGAGTTATTATGGTCCGGAACATAATAACAGACTTGTCTGCACGGGAGAATTCAGGGGAAGTCACGAGGAACTTTAAATAGGTAAAATTGGCAACATATGTGTAAATATATGATAATATTATTATGTGGTAAAGTTGTATAAATAAGTATGCATTAATTTGATTATGAATTACACTATGGAAAGAACTATATGCTTGTTAACTTGTGTGCTGGTAAAAATGTCAAGCCCGCATAGCTTATCAGTAGACGAGGATCCGGAGGAGGTTAGCCCCGGAAACTCCGGGAGCTTACACGTGTCTTCCGACTCCGAGCCTAGCGAGGCGAGTCACAGGAGCTCGAGCCAGTCCTCCCCGGCCCGGATCGTCAGATCCCCTACTCCACTCGCACCGCAGGCCACCTCTGTCCCTCCGGGATTTGGTCCTCGCCTTACGGCGCGGATCAGCATTCCGCGTGTCCCACCGACCTCTCCCCCCACCCCGACCTGCTACTCGTCGGGGAGAGTCCTCATCTCAGCCCGAGCCGATGGCTCTACCTGTCTGGGGCCTTCCGAGACAGGAGCGGGATGCGGCAGCCTGGCTACGAGTGCTCACAGAGCAAGTAAATGAGCACTCAGCCGCCCTGACCGTGGGGGTACAGAGACGGGTGTACCTTGGTGACCGCATACTGGATTGCCAGTATGCAATCGACCGGTTGACAAGGGAGTGCTCGTACTCCCTAATGATGGTTCAGCGGTTAGAGGCGTGGCTCCGGGGGGTGGTGGCAGTAGTGGTGGCGTTGGTGGCAATGATGATGTGGTGGGCATACCACCGTGTTTAGTAGTTATGTTTGGATGGGGTTAGTCAGGGACCATTTTCTTTTTGATACTCTGTGTAAGTAGTTAGTGGTGATACTAACACGGAGTGAATCTTGGTTAGTTATGATACAACCACTGGCCCCTAGGGTGGGTCTCTTTTGGGGCAGATCATTATAGATACTTTTGGGTATCATTCAAGCACTGACCCTTTTACGGGTTATGTCGAAATGATACCGACATAGTGCCCTTGTATTAAAACTTAGTTATGTAATGTTGACTGGAAAGTATGTAAACTGATGTTGTGTAATATGTATCAATGTTTACTAATGAATGAAATATGTATTGTGTTTTATAATTTGAGATGGTATTGATTATATGTATTTCTTGATGTTGTGTAGAATGGCACCGAAACGATCAACGAAAACATCGGAAGTAGATGTGAGCCGTTTGATTGCTCAACAGTTGGAGGCGGCGATACCGGATATAGTATCGCGCATCGCCGCCAGTATTAATAACTCGACCAATCCAACCCCTCCGAGCAATCAAACGCCCATAAATAACGACGGGGAACAAAATGCTAATCCTCCAAGGAATGAAAACACTATTCCGAGTAATGACGCACCGCCTAGGGTGGTCGTTACTGACAGCAATGGCCCTATACCTACGGTAGAGACAAACCGTACTGAACCAATTCGTACATCCAGGGGATGTTCGATCAAGGATTTTATGTTGTGCAAGCCATTAGAGTTTAGCGGGTCTGAAGGACCGAATGGGTTAGTTAAATGGATAGAGAAAATAGAATCAGTGGTGAATATTAGCAACTGTCCCGAGGATTGTGTCGTTAAGTACGCCACTTGTACATTCACCGACCATGCCTTGACATGGTGGAACACCATAGTACAGACTCGAGGTCAGGCGGCGACAAACCGCATGACCTGGACAGAGCTTAGGGCTCTCGTTTTGGAACATTTCTGCCCAAAGAATGAATTACAGAAACTGGAAAATGAGTTGTGGAACCTGGAAATGCAGGGGGCGGATCATTTGGGATATACAAACCGGTTCAATGAGCTGTCACGGTTAGTACCATGGTTGGTCACCCCAGAGGCAAAAAGGGTGGAGCGTTATATTTGGGGACTAACTCCAGTAGTGAGGAGTATAGTTAACTCGGGGGGACACCAGATGTATGAGGGTGCAGTGACACAGGCCGGTATTGTCACGTATGATTTCTTAAGGAGTGGATCACTAAAGGTGACAGGGGAATCTGCTGGGGGAAAGCGAGGTACGTATGACAATAGGATCCGGGAGAAGCAGCAAGGTAAACGGGCTAGACCCACTGCCCAGAACTACGCTATGACTAGTTCGGGCGGAAGGCAAGAACCGCAGAAGGGAACGTTTCCTAAGTGTGGGAAATGTGGTTACCACCATGGTGGCGGGTGCAAAGAGGTGGTGTGCCACCGGTGCGGCAGGATTGGGCACACAGCACCAAAATGTAGGACAAACCTGAACAACCTAAATCGACAACCGCAACCAATTCGTGCTCAACCATTTAGGACCCAACCAGCCCTGCAGCAAAACCCGCAAGGAAACCAAATGGTGACCACTAGCCGTGCCTGCTACGAATGCGGCAGCACGGATCACTTCAAAAGAAACTGCCCGAAACTGAACCAAGGAGGAAACGGGAGACAACCCACGGGTCAGGCATCGTCGTCCAACCCGGCGAGAAGCCGAGCTTTCGTGATAGGGGCGAGCGAAGCACGCCAGGACCCCAGCGTAGTGACAGATACATTCCTTGTTTCTGACCATTACGCTTCAGTATTATTTGATACGGGTGCTGATAGAAGTTTTGTCTCCGTTAAATTCCTATTAATAGCAAACATGCCGGTTAGTGAATCCATAGAACCCTATACCGTAGAAGTCGCTAACGGTAAGACCATGATAGTCAATCAAATCGTGCGGAATTGTCCTTTTATTCTAAACGAACAATCCTTTCTGATTGACTTGTTACCGGTAGAGCTGGGTAGTTTTGATGTGATAGTGGGAATGGATTGGTTAGCACGCAACAAGGTAGAAATAAATTGTGAAAAGAAAACCGTCAAGATCCGGGTGTCGGATGACGAGGAGGTATTAGTGCAGGGAGAAAAATCCGGCACCATGATACCATTTATATCCCACCTCAAGGTGTTGAAATATATACGTCAGGGATGTGTGGCGTATCTAGCGAGCCTGACGGCCGCTGATTCTGAGGAAAAACGGGTGGACGATATTCCCGTGGTACGCGAATTTCCACAAGTTTTTCCAGAGGAACTTCCGGGATTACCGCCAACCCGACAGGTCGAATTCAGAATCGATCTGTTACCACAAGCTGGCCCTGTTGCTAAGGCCCCTTACAGACTTGCACCGTCCGAGATGCAAGAATTATCCAACCAGTTGCAGGAATTGTTGGATAAGGGATTTATTCGTCCCAGCTATTCCCCGTGGGGTGCACCTGTACTATTTGTGAAAAAGAAGGACGGAAGCCTTCGAATGTGCATTGACTACAGGGAATTGAACAAATTAACCATCAAAAATAGGTATCCTCTTCCCCGAATCGATGATTTGTTCGACCAACTACAAGGTGCGAGCTATTTCTCAAAGATTGATCTTAGATCGGGATACCACCAAGTTAAAATTCAGGAGGAGGATATCCCAAAAACCGCGTTTCGGACTCGCTACGGCCACTATGAATTTTTAGTTATGCCTTTTGGACTAACAAATGCGCCAGCGGTGTTCATGGATCTCATGAACCGAGTCTGTAAACCCTATCTTGACAAATTCGTCATCGTGTTTATTGACGATATTTTGATATACTCGAAGAGTAAAGAAGAACACGAGCGACATTTGAGGTTAATTTTGGAACTTTTGGATCAGGAGAAGTTGTATGCAAAATTCTCCAAATGCAACTTCTGGTTACAAGAAGTGCAATTCCTTGGTCATATTATAAATCATCAAGGAATACACGTCGATCCAAGTAAGATTGAAGCATTTAAGAATTGGCAAGCACCTAAATCTCCAAAGGAAATCCGCCAATTCTTAGGCTTAGCTGGGTACTATCGTCGATTTATTGAGAATTTTTCCAGCATTGCCCAACCTTTAACCCTGCTGACCCAAAAGGATCGAAGGTATGATTGGGGTGAAGAGCAGGAAGCGGCGTTTCAAACGCTAAAACAAAGATTGTGCCAAGCGCCAATCTTAAGTCTCCCCGACGGAGACGATGGATTTGTTGTCTATTGTGACGCATCCCGTAAAGGGTTAGGATGCGTGTTGATGCAAAATAAAAAGGTCATAGCCTATGCGTCTCGACAGTTAAAAGTTCATGAGAAAAACTACACTACTCATGACTTGGAACTGGGAGCAGTCATCTTTGCACTTAAAATCTGGAGACACTATCTCTACGGTACAAAGTGCACCATCTTCACTGATCATAAAAGTTTGCAACACATATTCGATCAGAAAGAACTGAATATGAGACAACGAAGGTGGGTCGAGTTACTAAGTGACTATGACTGTGACATTCGATATCACCCCGGCAAGGCTAACGTCGTAGCCGATGACTTGAGTAGGAAGGATCGGGTTAAACCATTGCGAGTGCGGGCGTTGGGGATGATAGTCCGGTCAAACCTTTCAGATTTGATTCGAGTCGCTCAACGCGAGGCGTTGAAAGAGGACCAATTGGATAAAGAAGGACTTTACGGGAATGAGAAGAATTTCGAACAGCGTGTGGACGAAATTCTCTATTTCAAAAATCGGATTTGGATTCCGACCCTCCATGACCTTCGTGATTTGATCATGGATGAAGCGCATAAATCGAAATATTCCATACATCCGGGGTCAGATAAAATGTACAAGGATGTGAAAGAATTTTACTGGTGGCCAGGTATGAAAAAGAATATAGCCACATACGTCGGCAAGTGTACGACGTGTGCGAGAGTTAAGGCGGAACACCAGAAACCCTCGGGAATGCTACAACAGCCGGAAATTCCCGAATGGAAGTGGGAGCAGATCACAATGGATTTTGTGACACATCTCCCCAAGACACCCCGAGGTCATGATGCGATTTGGGTAATCGTGGATCGATTAACCAAATCGGCACATTTTATTCCGATTAGGAATACTTTTAACACTGAGAGACTTGCGGAGATTTATATAAATGAAATAGTGTCTCGTCATGGCATCCCCATCTCGATCATCTCCGATAGGGATAGCCATTTCACCTCCAAACTTTGGCAAGCTGTCCAAGAAGCATTGGGAACACGTATTGACCTAAGCACAGCTTACCACCCTCAGACCGATGGTCAGTCTGAGAGGACCATTCAAACTTTGGAGGATTTGCTTCGTGCTTGCGTACTGGACTTTAAGGGAAACTGGGATCAACATCTCCCACTCGTTGAATTTTCCTATAATAACAGTTACCATAGCAGTATAAAGGCAGCACCTTATGAAGCACTGTATGGACGAAAGTGCCGATCACCACTTTGCTGGTCTGAAGTGGGTGACTTGCAGGTCATTAGATCGGATCTGGTCCAGGAGACGACCAGCAAGATTCTTGAACTCAAGAACAACCTGAAAGCCGCGCGGGATCGGCAGAAGAGTTATGCCGATACCCGTCGAAAACCGTTGTCATTTGAGAAGGGTGAAAAGGTATATTTGAAAGTATCCCCGTGGAAGGGTGTGGTTAGATTTGGAAAGGCGGGGAAGTTAGCCCCGAGATACATCGGACCATTCGACATTATTGCAAAAATCGGCCCGGTAGCTTACCGATTAGAACTGCCTGAGGAACTAAGTGCAGTTCATAACGTGTTTCATGTGTCAAATTTGAAAAGATGTCTGGCGGATGAGACATCGGTGTTACCCTTAGAGGGTGTTCAAATAAATGATAAGCTCAACTTCGTAGAGGAGCCCATTGAAATAGTGGACGGTAAGATCAAGCAACTTAGACACAATAAGATCTCGTTGGTCAAAGTTAGATGGAATTCGCAACGAGGCCCAGAATTTACTTGGGAACGAAAGGATGAATTTCGGAAGAAATACCCCCACCTATTTCCTCAAAAGGAAGTAGTTGACGCGTAAAATTTCGAGGACGAAATTTTTATAACGGGGGGAGAATGTAACGATTCCGGCAAATCCAGGTATACCCTAGCCGGTATATACTATTTACGTGTCATTTAATATTGATTATATGAGTTATAGTACGTTTATACGAGTATATATGATTCATAGTACGAATCATACTCGATTATATAGTGAATCGTATTGGAATTACAATTAACCAATGAACGATTATTGAAACCCGAACGAATCGGGAATTACATTATAGACGAAGCATATAATGTTTAGTGATGTTTACGAAGTATTAATACTTCGGGATAAGTGAATTATAGCACAGGAAAAGGATTTCGATTTATTAGTACGTCAGTACGATAAACGAAACCCTTAACATCAAACCAAGCAAGAGACGATCGATCAAGCCGAAAAAGATGCGTAATTATTAATAATATGATGTTTTAATATCATGGTTTGAGTTTTTAAAGTTTTTAAGTCGGTTTTATGTAAATTTTATTTTTAACCCGAAAAACAACCATTTTAGGCTCGTTTTAAGCCGAATTACGAGTTTAAACGAGAAACGAACTGAACCAGATTATCCACAACATTATCCGGATTGCGTAATCCGAATATGTGGCTTAGAATGGATTTGTGGGACCCACCCCCACCCATTACATGGACCGATCGGTCCTAGCCTTCACCATTTCACTTCATTTTTCTTTTTTACATTAACAAAACTCTCTCAACTCTTTTCATACATTCAAGTGTTCTTCAAGATCATCATTTTCAACCAAGAACACAAGGTATAACATATGTTTTGAAGCTTGAATCTTGTTTTCTAACTTCATGATCTTGAGAAAAGGAGGTTTCAAATGCAAAAATGGGTGAAAACCCGAGTTGAAACCGATTCTCGCATGATCAAGTGATGTATACAAGTTATACAAAGGATCTTGATCCAAGTGATGAGTTAAAAGAGTTAATAACGAATTTTTACGGTTAAAATCTTGTTAAAATGAGTTTCCAAGTGAAAGATGGGTGAAAACCCGAGATGAAACCGACTCTTGTATGATCAAGAGATGTATACAAGTTATACAAGGGATCTTGGTCCAAGAAATGAGTAAAAAGAGTCGGGAATGGATTTCTACGGTTAAAACCTTTGTTTTTATATCAAAACCGACACTATGAATGAAATGGTTTGATTGTTGGTGTAGCTTGCTTGGTATAGTGTTATTGTGCTTGTAAGTGTTATATCTAGTGGCTAGCAAAGGCTAGAAACCAAGATCCTTGCGATCTAACGCTAGAAAACACAAGATAGTTCGGTTTTTGTGTGATTTAGTGAATTTGGACAGATTGTAGTGTACTTAGAGTCGGGTCACGAAATTTCACAGAGATGATCTACACATGAAAATATGAGATCTGTGAATTTTTGGTAATTTTTGGATAAAAGATGAATATTTGGTGAATTTAATGCTCGGTTTTGGCCAAAAATGGTGAAAAATAGCTAAACTTGATGAAAAATTCTGAAAAATTTTGGATAAGCTTTTTATAACATATAAAAGTCACACACAAAATTTGAGCTCAGTTGGAAAAGTCTAAAGGGGTTTTTCGGTAAAACGAGTTCTAGAGCTTTCTAGCTCGGTTTTTGTGAAAATGGCTTGAAAAATGAGTTTTGGGTTCTGGAAAAATTCCATGGAGTCATGAAAATGGCAAGGATCATCCCGGAAAAATTTGGGATTTTTCTAAAGTCTTTTGGTATTTTTGACATATTTAGTGTTTTAATAATGTTTAAAAATAGATAAATAAATGAAAATATAAAAAAATAAATCTGGAAAATTTTTGTAAAATTTATTACTGTCAAAATAAGTTTTGTGCAAAATCTCAAGACCCGAGACTAAACGGGTAATTATTTGTGCTAAAAAGAACATAAAAACAAATTTCTAAAGCTAAAAACGTGTAAACCGGCAAAACTCGCATAAGCGAGCTGACTGATATATAAAAACCTAAAAAAATTGACCATTTTCATAAAACTAAGTAAATTAAGTAAAAATAAATCATCCGAAAATAATTCGGATGATTTGGGTAATTTCACCCGATTTTACTGTTTCCGGCACCTAAATGACGGAAACGGGCCCCGCGGCCAAACGGGGTGACCAAACTGAGCTCTAATTTCATCACTTTAACTAAAATAACAGTCAAACACCATTTTTGGATTAAGTGTGAATAAACTCATATTTAAAACTAAAAACGGATAACCGTGCTAGGCACGCAAATCAAGGAAATCATAAAAATGATAATTTTGACCGTCAGACTCTAAGCAATGTCACAATCTGAGTCCTTAGAAGTGTCACGGGGATAACATTGTCCCCGGATCGAGTACAGTACTGGGTTAACAATGTCCCCAGATGTACCGATTAACACGAATTTAATTTACGGGAATTATATAGTAACGACTAGATATTATATTACAGATCCAGGCACGTAGCTGTTCATTGTATTACCCACCGACTCACAAAAAGGTGAGTTTTCACGAGCCCCTTTTACTGAACTGTTTTAAATATTTTCCCGGGGCGGAAAACATGTCTTTGTTAAAATATTTAAGTACATACCGATCGTATGGAAACACTTGTATATTTATATATACATGGTTTGATGCATAGAATATATAAATTGTTTATCGTGTGGAATTGTTCTGGGGTAACATAGTTCCCAGGGGTTATTATTGTTCTGGGGTAACATAGTTCCCAGGGGTTATTATTGTTCTGGGGTAACATAGTTCCCAGGGGTTATTATTGTTCTGGGGTAACATAGTTCCCAGAGGTTATTATTGTTCTGGGATAACATAGTTCCCAGAGGTTATTATTGTTCTGGGGTAACATAGTTCACAGGGGTTATTATTGTTCTGGGGTAACCTAGTTCCCAGAGGTTATTATTGTTCTGGGGTAACATAGTTCCCAGAGGTTATTATTGTTCTGGGGTAACATAGTTCCCAGCATAATTTCATTACTAATAAATGGTTATTAAAATGATCTGTCAGTGTTTATTTAAATTAGTGAAACTCACCAACTATTCGTAGTTGACCCGTTTTCTTTACATGTTTTCTAGGTATGCCAAAGTTGGAATGATTGATATGTGCTTAATGATCTGTGCTACTTGTTGGAGGCTTGCTGCTCTATATTTTGTAATGAATATAAATTAATGTCTTATCGGTAAAATATGTGTGTAACACCTAGACAGTAACGAAACTCGCAACAATGTAATATGTTAAAAGTTAATGTAGTGGTATTTTCTTTATAAGCAATGCTGTTGATATCAGATGTGTCTGTTGCATCCCGTGTACGTTTCCGCTGCGGTTACGGGGTGTTACATATAAGTCCAACGTTCAAACTCACATATGTTTGTAGATTTGAAAAGAAATATCTTATAAATTTTCTAAAATATGTTCTGTCATTAAAAGTTTTAACCAAAACCAGGGGGTCAAAGTCAAATTGGGGTGATCTGGAGAAAGCCAAATAAGCCTAGAGGATAGATAAGGAGCATCAGAACACAACATGTGTTATCCATTAAATAATCTGCAACTTAATTGAAACTTAATCATATCACCAAACAAATGAAAATCATGTTAAGTCTAGACCTGCTGTTGACCTGTCTTTGTAGTTATAATAATGCTGAGAATGAAGTATTGAGAAAGCCACTTAGTCAATATGATCCCATTCCTGAGATCTTTTCAGTTTATAAAAGAAATTATTTTGAATTGAAACATAACTGAAATTTGATCTCTAAATGCACCATTTGCTCTTAAACTGTGATCTGTAATTATACATAACTGACAAATGTCTTTGACAAGTTACTTAAGTCAAAAAAGTGTTTCATTTTTGCCTTTAATAGGTTGAATATGTAAGTTCGGGTAAGGTTTGATGTTCTCTAACCTTTCCGAGTACAAAATAGTTGAATATGATTGAATATGTATTTTCGGGTAAGGTTTAATGTTTCATAACCTTTCCGAGTACAATTAGATGTCTTTATCTATGTTTACTGTTTTCGGGCATGTTTTGAAGTATTTGATACTTTTCGGGTAGAGTTACTATTTTAGTCACTTTCCGGGAAAGCCTGATCGTTTATGTTTGAATATGCTTTTCGGGTATGATTCGATGTTTTTGAAGTTTCTCGGGTAGACTACATTTCTAGTTTAGCTCCCAGGAATACCTGATGTTTGAATATGATAAAATCCTAGCAAGCTTAGTGCAAACATAGGATTGTTGAGAAAGCTCTTTGAAATTTTAGACTATAGCACACTCAGGTGTTTTACGTTTAATTTTATTCCGAGCTTGCTATGTGTTATTTGTGATTATGATTGTTTTGAAATTACAAGTGTTTTTCGGGCAGACTTTGTCTTCCGGGTACACTATTTTTCCCTCAATATACTTAGTAATTTCAAAATTTGACTTTCCGGGTACACTGTCTGCTAGATATCATTTCGGGCACACTTTATACTCTAGGAAAAGTTATTCGGGTATACTTTGTAAAAAAGGTTGTTCGGGCACACTATACACTAGGAAGGTTACTCGGGCACACTATGCATCAAAGTATACTTGATTGAATATATTTCTGATTCTGATAGGGTTCATGCTAGATCAGGTTACTTAATTTATATTTGAGAAATTTATTTGGGTATCTTAATTGATTCCTAGCAAGGATGCTTATTTGATATTTTATACTTGATTATTTGTCTTGTGATTAAGTTCTCAAGAAATCTGGTCTTTCAGGTAAGCTTTCTTCATCTTTACTTGACTTTAAATTAGTTAACTTAACCAAGCAAGGTTTGTAAGTGGAAGATGCCGGGTAAACTTTGTCAATTAATAATGAAAAATTTTCAGGGCAAAGTTTAACCTTTTAATTTTATCGGGTAAGGTTTTAAATTAGATAAGATTATTATGTTCGACAGCTAATAAGCCACTACACGACATAATGCATTTAAAACCCACTTTCAAAAAGTATATAAGAGGGAGTTAGGGATATTTTCAACAATATTTTCCCTCCCTCTCTCTCTCTCTAATTCCACTGCAACTGCTTACTCTCATAGAAACCCAAACCGACTTATCATATTCGTTTCTAATACAAACCCTAATTTTAATCAGCCCCCTAATTCTGTCACACCCCGTTAAGCGAATTGCGGAAGCGTAAAACGGAAATGCAACAGATACAACTGGTATCAAATACATTGTTCATAAAGAAACATTACTAACTAATTTTCAATATATTATATCGTTCTAACATCTTTTACAAACTAGGTGTTACAATCAAACCGGTTCTTCAATTACTTTACTTCTAACTCAAATGCCCATGACATCAATCACCAATCAGACACGTAACGCACAGGAAATTACTTCTCATATCTGATTACCTGAAAAACATGTTAAAATAGGTCAACTACGAATAGTTGGTAAGTTTCATAAGTTTAACGAAATCAGTTCTGCGTACCACACAGTCATAGTTTGTATGTACGCGCGTATGTAAAAATATGTATTTACGTTTGTATAAATATATACAGCCATATCCTTGTGTGTGCATATGCACACATGTAAGTTTATAATATAAATTCGAAATTTCAGTAAAATCGTGATTGTTTGTTCGTACTACCTGTTTCCAATTTTCGTGTTTAACCAACCACTGTGGACCCCCTTCCTCCCACAACGGTTCCACATAAACTCAACCACTGTGGCCTCCCTTCCGCCCACAACGGTTCCGTGTTAACATCAACCACTGTGGTCCCCCTTCCACCCACAATGATTCCACGTAAACTCAAACATTATATAGTGTACACGCAAATAATTAGTATATTCTACACATAGTATTTCCTACGGCTAATCACGTAGCATGTATATAGACACATATACACATATAGTATTTATCACGTATCACCAAATACTGTGGCTCCCCATCCGCCCACAATACGCATAATCACATTATTTTCTTAATATTCATGTCATAATCAAGTTAGTTCGTTTAATAAGTTGCAGCAGAACTTGGCTCATAGGCCATACTCAACTTTAGTTTATAAGTTGCAGCAGAACTTGACTCATAGGCCATACTCAACTTTAGTTTATAAGTTGCAGCAGAACTTGACTCATAGGCCATACTCAACTTTAGTTTATTACTATTGTGGCCCCCCTTCCGCCCACAATAGCCCCATAATCATCATAGACCACGTTATCCCCATGGCCATTACAGACCACGTTGTCTCCAAAATTAGTTATGTTTAACATTACATAACATGTTTGTATAAACCTGCTGTCACGTGTAATTTCATTATGTTTTGCAATTCGTATTATCTCCACTCAATATATCAATCAACGATAATAATCATCTTTCATCAGCACGTAGTCAATCATTATGTTTGTAGGGACTTTTCATATATAAATGTTCAGATATTTTATATCCTGAATCGTTTTCAGATAGATAACGGTATAAACATGCTTTCCACCCCAAAAGTTCGTAAAATAGTTTAAAGAGTGGGGTCATGAAACTCACCATATCGTAGTTCGCACAGAAATTACGTATCAATAAGTCAGATGCCTCGTTTATAGCCTGATTCCTATAAACGGTATCGTATCGTTAATACTAGTACAGTGTTCAAGCTAAGTCGGGCTGTATAGATAATCTGGGTATAGCTGTTAGGCCCAGAACATGACCATAGTCTTAGATTGTGACGTTGTATAATATGAAATGTTTAAAACTGGATTTGGCTCAGTTTCACCGTTTCCCGAGCCTAGCCCAGTTGATCGTTTATACGTTTCGGGATTAGGTAAGATCACATAAAACTTAAGTAAATATATTGATTGATAAAATGATTTGATTTATGAAAGAATTTCAAGGTTTCGGTGTCTGGTTTGATCGCAGGGTTCGTTTCCGTTTTCACACGGGTTTGATTATACAAAACGCGTACAATCCACCTGAATTGTCCGGAATTTCCGTAAAAAGTGCGTTTTTATTAATATCATTCAAAAATATGATATTTGGCCACTTTTAACATTTTGACATACCAGTTAGTCCGTTAAACACAAAACTGCCGGTTTCGTTAAAACAATTATAATTTAAATCTTTGATTAATCATAACTAAATATGTACTTATATATAAATTATGTAAATTTTTGTAAAAATACCTTAAGACATGGAGAATTTTATAAAAATATTTTCAGAAATTTTATGATTAATTATTTATTTATAAAAATTCATTTAATAGGTTATAATCGTGTAATAAATGGCCCGTTTATATCAAACGACCTCCGAAAAATCCGATAATTTTTACAAATGGCCTCAATGTTATTACATAGCCCCTGTAAAATTTCCAGAACCTAACTCTTTTGAAAAAATGTCTTTTTGTGCGTTTTTCGGCTGTTAAAATTCGGTTAAGCCATGATTGCGCAAACCATACTTAGACATTTCCAATGATTCCCAAACTTTACCAGTGATCTTACCATCACATACTAAATTTAAAACCAAGTTTCATAATTTTTCAATATGTTTAGCTATTTTTCCCAAATAAACGCTCATAAACGGAAATAAATTCACCAAATATTCTCCGTTTATCGAAAAATTACCAAATTTGAACAGGGACTCATTTATATGATCCCTAATGTCCCTGAAAGTTTTCACAAGCTAACAACAAGCACGTCACAACCTAATACTAAACAGCCCCTAAACGAGTGTTACGGGTTTACCTTGTCGGTTTTCGATGAATTTTGCTAGCTTAACGACTTTCCGGGTCTCGGGTTGCAAACTCAGTATATCTACATATCATATAACATCAAACCAAGCATAAATCATCCATGTAGCAGCCTTGATAATTAGGGTTTCGGTTTTGGGTTCAAACCGAACTTTCTAACCGTAAAAACGTTGTATTCATGTTCTAATCCGCGTTTTTGACCAAAAAAGTATATGTTCCTGGTTTGTAAACATGTTTAACATCAAATCATGGTTTTACTTGATTTTTAGGGTTTTTGGATGGTTAAACATGTTTAAAACTAACTAAAACATGTTTATATGTTAATTATACTTAATGAATCAAGTTAAAAATGATGAAATGATCAAGATACCTAGAGTTTTGAAGGAAAGTTGATAGAGCAGAAGTTGGAGCTGCTTGGACTTCAAATATTATGAGTTAGAATGAATAAATAAACTTAGGGAGTAAGTTACATAAAAAGAATGTGGTGTAGGGTGGGTATTCCGATCGGAAATCTTGGAGGGCCCTTAATGGGCTGTTTTGGCCCATTAATCTAATCATACAAGCCCAAACATGAAAAGCCCACTTCAAATTTAGTTCGGGTTCGGTTTTTCGGTAAGAAAATTAATTCGGGTGTGAGAAATAGCGCAAAAACGAGTGTTTTTCAGCTTATTTTTGTAAAATAAGAAAAATGTACTGACTCGTTGTAAAATTCCAAAATATTTTCACGGATTGCTTAGAACATGTCATATAAGTGTTTTATAAATCTTTTTTGGCTTAACGGATGCTACAATGCTTGTTTTGATATTAACGATTGCGTTTAAGCTTATAGCGTATCGATAAACGAAACCTTTTTCGTTTAAAGAGTTTTAAACGTACTGGGGCCTAAATATCAATATGTTAGCCTCTATAACATATATATAACTCGTATATGACCCCTCAGTATGTATACGGGTCATAATTAGTATCGGTCGGTTACTCGTTTAAGCACTACGAATTAACCGATTTATCGTTTACTTGTTACGTAATGAATATAGTGTACCTCGTTTTGTTTACTATCGAACTAAGGCCATATTACTAATATTTTAGCTTGCATAGATCGTATATCACTTATAGATGGCACCCTGGGATATCCGGACCATAACCAGACCCATTTGGTTATTCGTTTGTTCGTTACGCAATAAGCGGTTAAACGCTTATTCGAGTTTGTAAGTACTAAGGTGTACTCGGTTTTGCCACGGATGTCATATTCTCCCCCTGTTAAGAAATTTCGTCCCCGAAATTCAATATGCCAAATATGCTCTTTTTGGGGAAAATTTTATAATCATTTGTTTTGGAATTCGTTTTTCTGTTTCCGAACACGTTTGATTCCCCGTTGTGGATTCCACTGGATTTTATTCAATGAGATTTTATTGTGTCACAACTGTTTGATTTTCCCCACTCAGCATTTTCATGAGTCTCTTTATAGAGTTTAGCTGTATAAAAGTTTTCAAATAGTACTAATTCCGCCATGTCAGTAAGGCACTCGTTTTGATTCGATACATACACATATATATATATATATATATGAAATATTGGGAGTGAAATAATTTTGTTTAATACACTATGGGGTTAACTTTCGAGGCAATTTTGTACAGTTCCATATATTTTAGAATCAACTCATCGTTTTTCTCAACTCAACTAACAACTTTCAAAATTTGATAACTTATCGCATTTCTCAGTATAGCCCTCTTGTTAGCCTTAGGCGGCCTTCGGTTTGTTATTAATATTACGAGCTTTATTTATGGTTATCAAAATCGAATCGGATTTTGTATTTTGGATGTCGCCAATTTTTCAATTTTAATAAGATGGCGAGTTACATTCTTGCTCGTATAATATAGCATATAGGCGTTTGCATAATATTACGATGATTGTTAATGTACGAGGATTGAAATTACCGGTCTTACTTTCCTCTAATGTTTGAATACTTTATTTGATTTGATTGTTTTATAGAGGATTATAGACCGTGCTTAGGCCAATTAGGGATCTAAAATTTCATACACAATTCACCAAGAGTAAGATTTTGTTAAGGCGAGTTTTTTTTTTTTTTTTTTTTTTTTTTTTTTTTTTTTTTACTTGGATAGTTGTTACAATTCGGAAGAAAGTATTCGGAGTGGATCAGTCAAGAAACAATCATTCAGCTGGCATTGCTTTCTCGGGATGTTTTAGGAATATGTGTTAAGAGATCCATTGTAGTTTGTTTCCCACTTCCAATGGGGTATCTCAAATTGTTGTAGCATCTCCGAGGATCTTTTGTATTCCCCGTTAACTTATAATAGTGCACACTTTACAACATATGTGCCTATGATTCCTTCATATATTTCGCTTGCATCTTTATACTAGTACTCAGTTTATCCGAACATCTGGCCTGACTTTTCCTTGTTCATCACTCAGTTATTAAGGCTATAAAAGTTTAAAGTTCAAGTTTCGGTTACGGATAGTATAGTTTTCCTCATCCGTGTTTCATCATTGGGGTACTAGGTTTTGTTCCGTGTACCGGATCACTTCTTTATCTAGAAGAGGCAGTATAACAGTTCTATTTCTATATATAACCTTCATTTGAACACAATTAACTAGTCCATACTGACTATTACACAATGACTCCTCACTTCCACCGGGAGTGCATCGATAGGGAATAACTAGTTATTTAGGTTAAGAGGGTAGTTTTTCGAGTAATATGGTTAGTATTTATAGTCTTACTTTTGGTGGTTTCTATAGTATACAGAATTGTTATTTTACTAGACGGTATATTTTCCAAAGTAATAACTTGTAGGAACGAAACTTCTATCAGTGTCCGTAATAAATAAACTAAAGTATGTTAGGCATTACTAAGAACGTACCTGTCACTACATTTGTTCTATCCGGTTTATTCACAATACGTGACCCCTAGTCGAGTTGGACATCGATGTCGGTCCTTGCCTTTGTCTTTCCATCGCAATTGGGTTCAATCTAGGGCAGTCTTTCTTGATGTGCTCCATACTACCACACTCATAACAGGCATTACGGTTTATTATGGGTTGGTTTTGGTAGACTGGTTGTTGTCGTGTTGGTTGCGGTTGGGGTAGTTGTGAGTCCTGGAGTTGGGTTGGTTGATTTATAGTATTCATAACGGTTCTACAATTTCGGGCATAGTGTCCCACCTTCCCACATTTGTGACACACATTGGTCCGACATTCACCAACATGATGATAACCACATTTTCCACATCTAGGCAAAAGCCCGTTATACTTATTTTGCTTCACATCGGAACTGATCATAGCGTAATTTGTATTGCAAGGCGCGCGCATTTATTCCGTTGTTTTTCTTGTATTCCCGCTCCATAATTGGTTCGTTTTGTACCAGATGATTCCCCAGGCATTCTTAATGAACCACTTCTAATCAAATCAGAAGTTACAATGCCGGCTTGTAACACGACATTTTCGAAAGTTACAGGGCCAGTTGAATTAACCAAACTCCTGACTTCAGGGGCTAAACCCCAAATGTAGCGTTCAGTACGTTTAGATTCTGGAGTAACTAACCATGGGACTAGACGAGCCAGTTCGTTAAAGCGATGGGTATACTCCAAGTGATCTACACCCTTCATTTCTAGATTCCAAAGTTCTTGCTCTAATTTCTGAATTTCGTTTATCGGACAAAAGTGTTTTATCATAAGATTTTTAAGTTTTGTCCAAGACATACGATGGGTTGCCTCTTGTCCTTGAATTTGCACAACAGTATTCCACCACATCAGCGCGTGGTCTACAAATGTAGAAGTAGCAAATTTGTCAATACAATCTGGTGGACACTTAGTGATATTAATGATGGATTCAGTCTTTTCGATCCACTTTACCAGTCCATTTGGTCCTTCAGTACCGCTAAATTCCATAGGTTTACATAGCATGAAGTTCTTAAGTTGATATCCGTGTTGCGGGGGATTTTGATTGTTACAACTATTGTTCAAGTTCGGTGCATTATTTAAAGTAATATTGGTATTCAACGGGGGAGTATTAGTTGTGATAGTATCAGTATTTATCGGGGGAGCATTTGTGGTTGTATTAGTATTTGTCAAGGGATTAGTATTTACAACCGCGTTAGCGTTCGGCACTTGATTTGTATTCATAGTTGTATGGATACCAGCAGCGAATTGTGCTGCTATTGTCGGAAGTACTGTTTGTAGTTGTCTAGCGATCATCTCGGCTATATCTGCCTCAGACAACATGTTTACTTTCTTCAGGGCCATTCTATAACAATAACCAGTTATCCAACAATTAACAAAATTAACATACACTAATGATCACAAAAGGAATTACAATAACAAGTAATCAGGTATTTCAATTAACACGTATATATCACACGGGTTTGTTCTCGAGTTTGAATACTAAGGATAATATGTAAAGTTAGCCTAACAAAGGCCAATGTTTATATATATATATATATATATATATATATATCAAAAGTTGTCACCTAGTGACAAGTAATTGTAATCCAGTAAGGGTAAGTGTTTGAAATGAAATATCCAATGCGTCACCCATATCAACATAGCATCCTACCAGATGCTTGCATGGGGTATCGAAGGCTATATACAACAATATCGTACTACCCTTATCTATCTAAGTACACATTATACAATTATATACGGTTTACAACTTGCCCGAAAATTATTCCGGTACGATCCCATCATTAGGCAATTGTTTTTCTTTAGCCTCTTCCATAAGTAGACAATTGCTCGTTATGAGTTTAGTTAGTGTATTTATCATATGAATGCACTCATATATTCAACTAGACCCTTAGAGGTTGTTAAATATAACTATAGAATATATTCCTTCGCCAGGTCATTCGGTGCACGCAAGTATGTTGGGCCTACTAAAAGTGGTAGTTTACTGGTTGGGTTAAGTATGTTCCGTTCCAGTCAGCATGTCATCAATTCGTGAGCATGAGGTTTCTCTCCTACAGTAACCAATTGGAATAGGAAAAATATAGGAGAGGTTGGATGTTCTTGTTCATAGATGGTTCGAAGAGTTTGCTAGTTAAGGAGGTTCATCAGAGTTAGTTGTACTGGTGAATTGTAAAGGAAATTATTATTATTAATATTTCTTTTTGAAATATCGTTAGTATATTATATGTACTGGTAGTCACGGTCTGTTTATAGAATTAGGGAATCAATAAATTAGTTATTATATTTATAATTTGATAAATCGGACTCATCGCTAGGTACTTTCCTAGGAATAGTGTTTGTTTTCGAGAAGCGAAAGTGGAGAGACGAACGAAAAACTGTTTAGTTTACTGTTTGAAAACGAGTGTATAGGATAGGATTGGATCCAATCAGAGAAGTTTTATATATATTCTTTTGAAATTATTGTATGTAGGTCACACCTCCCACAGTTCGTTCCCGGGCCTTGTATATTAAGCCCCTTTGTGGTTCTGTCACATCACCAGACTTAGTTAAACTTGTTGAAGCGTTATCATATTCTCACTCACAGGAAACACCGGTTCTTTATCTGTCGTAAAGCTACCCGATCTCGACATCTTTCAGTGCAATCGTTAATCAGAAGAAAACCTTTTTCGGTAGCTTAAATCATCGTAAAGGATATTATTAATTAATACCGAAATTAAATATTTTATTTGTTACGAACAGGTATAATATTAATTATAAAAAAAATATAATATAAATTTTGATACGATATAATTTTAATCATAATATGAATTAATATTGATTATAACCGAATATAATATTCGTTACAATAAGATTCATTATCATCGGTAGTACCGTACGTACACATATCCCTATACCTCATCTCAGATAAGCACGTATGCACACTTCATATATACTTCACATCACCTTTATGCACGTATGTTGCCATTTTTACCTATCAATATGTTCCGCGACTTCACCCCGAATTCCCTCGTACAAGCAAGTCTGTTATTACGTTCCGGACCATAATAACTCACTTGCCCTACGAGTTCATCCCGGCATCCATCAGTATCTATCGTTACTCATTAATAAGTTTCCCAGTGATAATCGAGCCTACGGTTATATTATAGGTATCCTAAGGGATAACCTAATCCTTTATAACCAACGGCTCTGATACCAACTTCTGTCACACCCCGTTAAGCGAATTGCGGAAGCGTAAAACGGAAATGCAACAGATACAACTGGTATCAAATACATTGTTCATAAAGAAACATTACTAACTAATTTACAATATATTATATCGTTCTAACATCTTTTACAAACTAGGTGATACAATCAAACCGGTTCTTCAATTACTTTACTTCTAACTCAAATGCCCATGACATCAATCACCAATCAGACACGTAACGCACAGGAAATTACTTCTCATATCTGATTACCTGAAAAACATGTTAAAATAGGTCAACTACGAATAGTTGGTGAGTTTCATAAGTTTAACGAAATCAGTTCTGCGTACCACACAGTCATAGTTTATATGTACGCGCGTATGTAAAAATATGTATTTACGTTTGTATAAATATATACAGCCATATCCTTGTGTGTGCATATGCACACATGTAAGTTTATAATATAAATTCGAAATTTCAGTAAAATCGTGATTGTTTGTTCGTACTACCTGTTTCCAATTTTCGTGTTTAACCAACCACTGTGGACCCCCTTCCTCCCACAACGGTTCCACATAAACTCAACCACTGTGGCCCCCCTTCCGCCCACAACGGTTCCGTGTTAACATCAACCACTGTGGTCCCCCTTCCACCCACAATGATTCCACGTAAACTCAAACATTATATAGTGTATACGCAAATAATTAGTATATTCTACACATAGTATTTCCTACGGCTAATCACGTAGCATGTATATAGACACATATACACATATAGTATTTATCACGTATCACCAAATACTGTGGCTCCCCGTCCGCCCACAATACGCATAATCACATTATTTTCTTAATATTCATGTCATAATCAAGTTAGTTCGTTTAATAAGTTGCAGCAGAACTTGGCTCATAGGCCATACTCAACTTTAGTTTATAAGTTGCAGCAGAACTTGACTCATAGGCCATACTCAACTTTAGTTTATAAGTTGCAGCAGAACTTGGCTCATAGGCCATACTCAACTTTAGTTTATAAGTTGCAGCAGAACTTGACTCATAGGCCATACTCAACTTTAGTTTATAAGTTGCAGCAGAACTTGACTCATAGGCCATACTCAACTTTAGTTTATTACTATTGTGGCCCCCCTTCCGCCCACAATAGCCCCATAATCATCATAGACCACGTTATCCCCATGGCCATTACAGACCACGTTGTCTCCAAAATTAGTTATGTTTAACATTACATAACATGTTTGTATAAACCTGCTGTCACGTGTAATTTCATTATGTTTTGCAATTCGTATTATCTCCACTCAATATATCAATCAACGATAATAATCATCTTTCATCAGCACGTAGTCAATCATTATGTTTGTAGGGACTTTTCATATATAAATGTTCAGATATTTTATATCCTGAATCGTTTTCAGATAGATAACGGTATAAACATGCTTTCCACCCCAAAAGTTCGTAAAATAGTTTAAAGAGTGGGGTCATGAAACTCACCATATCGTAGTTCGCACAGAAATTACGTATCAATAAGTCAGATGCCTCGTTTATAGCCTGATTCCTATAAACGGTATCGTATCGTTAATACTAGTACAGTGTTCAAGCTAAGTCGGGCTGTATAGATAATCTGGGTATAGCTGTTAGGCCCAGAACATGACCATAGTCTTAGATTGTGACGTTGTATAATATGAAATGTTTAAAACTGGATTTGGCTCAGTTTCACCGTTTCCCGAGCCTAGCCCAGTTGATCGTTTATACGTTTCGGGATTAGGTAAGATCACATAAAACTTAAGTAAATATATTGATTGATAAAATGATTTGATTTATGAAAGAATTTCAAGGTTTCGGTGTCTGGTTTGATCGCAGGGTTCGTTTCCGTTTTTACACGGGTTTGATTATACAAAACGCGTACAATCCACCCGAATTGTCCGGAATTTCCGTAAAAAGTGCGTTTTTATTAATATCATTCAAAAATATGATATTTGGCCACTTTTGACATTTTGACATACCAGTCAGTCCGTTAAACACAAAACTGCCGGTTTCGTTAAAACAATTATAATTTAAATCTTTGATTAATCATAACTAAATATGTACTTATATATAAATTATGTAAATTTTTGTAAAAATACATTAAGACATGGAGAATTTTATAAAAATACTTTCAGAAATTTTGTGATTAATTATTTATTTATAAAAATTCATTTAATAGGTTATAATCGTGTAATAAATGGCCCGTTTATATCAAACGACCTCCGAAAAATCCGATAATTTTTACAAATGGCCTCAATGTTATTACATAGCCCCTGTAAAATTTCCAAAACCTAACTCTTTTGACAAAATGTCTTTTTGTGCGTTTTTCGGCTGTTAAAATTCGGTTAAGCCATGATTGCGCAAACCATACTTAGACATTTCCAATGATTCCCAAACTTTACCAGTGATCTTACCATCACATATTAAATTCCAAAACAAAGTTTCATAATTTTTCAATATGTTTAGCTATTTTTCCCAAATAAACGCTCATAAACGGAAATAAATTCACCAAATATTCTCCGTTTATCGAAAAATTACCAAATTTGAACAGGGACTCATTTATATGATCCCTAATGTCCCTGCAAGTTTTCACAAGCTAACAACAAGCACGTCACAACCTAATACTAAACAGCCCCTAAACGAGTGTTACGGGTTTACCTTGTCGGTTTTCGATGAATTTTGCTAGCTTAAACGACTTTCCGGGTCTCGGGTTGCAAACTCAGTATATCTACATATCATATAACATCAAACCAAGCATAAATCATCCATGTAGCAGCCTTGATAATTAGGGTTTCGGTTTTGGGTTCAAACCGAACTTTCTAACCGTAAAAACGTTGTATTCATGTTCTAATCCGCGTTTTTGACCAAAAAAGTATATGTTCCTGGTTTGTAAACATGTTTAACATCAAATCATGGTTTTACTTGATTTTTAGGGTTTTTGGATGGTTAAACATGTTTAAAACTAACTAAAACATGTTTATTTGTTAATTATACTTAATGAATCAAGTTAAAAATGATGAAATGATCAAGATACCTAGAGTTTTGAAGGAAAGTTGATAGAGCAGAAGTTGGAGCTGCTTGGACTTCAAATATTATGAGTTAGAATGAATAAATAAACTTAGGGAGTAAGTTATATAAAAAGAATGTGGTGTAGGGTGGGTATTCCGATCGGAAATCTTGGAGGGCCCTTAATGGGCTGTTTTGGCCCATTAATCTAATCATACAAGCCCAAACATGAAAAGCCCACTTCAAATTTAGTTCGGGTTCGGTTTTTCGCAAGAAAATTAATTCGGGTGTGAGAAATAGCGCAAAAACGAGTGTTTTTCAGCTTATTTTTGTAAAATAAGAAAAATGTACTGACTCGTTGTAAAATTCCAAAATATTTTCACGGATTGCTTAGAACATGTCATATAAGTGTTTTATAAATCTTTTTTGGCTTAACGGATGCTACAATGCTTGTTTTGATATTAACGATTGCGTTTAAGCTTATAGCGTATCGATAAACGAAACCTTTTTCGTTTAAAGAGTTTTAAACGTACTGGGGCCTAAATATCAATATGTTAGCCTCTATAACATATATATAACTCGTATATGACCCCTCAGTATGTATATGGGTCATAATTAGTATCGGTCGGTTACTCGTTTAAGCACTACGAATTAACCGATTTATCGTTTACTTGTTACGTAATGAATATAGTGTACCTCGTTTTGTTTGCTATCGAACTAAGGCCATATTACTAATATTTTAGCTTAAATAGATCGTATATCACTTATAGATGGCACCCTGGGATATCCGGACCATAACCAGACCTGTTTGGTTATTCGTTTGTTCGTTACGCAATAAGCGGTTAAACGCTTATTCGAGTTTGTAAGTACTAAGGTGTACTCGGTTTTGCCACGGATGTCATAAATTCCGACTCGGTAAGCAATAATAATGTGTTTTCCGATAACGATTAGACTATAATGGGCTTCGATTATGTATTTATATGCTAACACTTTGTTTTTATGTGTAGGTTATTAATTTGTCGAAGATCAGGTTCTTAATAAAATTTCTCTCTTTCTTCTTCAAATTTATAACATGAAATTACTTAAAGTAATGAACTTTTATGCTAATTTCGCTTCGAATGTGTTTGATTGTGATGTTCAGATATGGCAGAAGAAGAAGAAGTTCAACCTAAATATGCCTTTGAACCAAAGCACAATTTGTGCGCACTACTACAAGTCCCTCCTGACAATGAGCCAGTTGAGAGAATGATTACTTGGATGGCTAGATCCAATGTGATTTTGCTTTCACAGAATGCCCAATAATCTACAGAAATCATTCACTAGATTTCTGGCGATCTACAAGACTTGTTGATGACATAAATGGGAAAAGAATCGAAGCAACTGTTGCAAGCCATGAAATACATGTGACAGAAAGGATGATAAAAAGATGTTTGTAGTTACGTGATGATGACCATAACCCTATAAACTTCAATACTGATCATTTGATGAGGATCTTTGAGCAGACGATGGGGTATCAGGGAACTGTCCATGATGGACAATTTCAAAAGGGGATGTTCCCTATGTTGTATAGATTCTTAATTCACCATGTGATACAGGGGTTTGCTCCAAGAAAAGGATCATGGACTCTGATGAGTCGTGATTTAGCAAATGCCACTGTTGGTATTATATATGATCTGCCTTTCAATTTTTCAAAGATGATCTTTGATGGCATGATTGGAAACTTGAAGAAGGACGGAGTTGACAAATTTCTGCAATACCCTAGATTCCTACAGATAATCTTTAACAGGGAATTACAAGATCTGCCCACAATTGTTATGACACATCAGCTGCAGAATCCGGACACATATAGAAGAATTAGAAATCCGGGTGTTGCCAATAGATTTAATCCAAACATTCCGTTTGAGATTTTACCATGGTTGTTGAACCATGATTTGGAGATTATGCTTGTTCCTGAGCTGAGTGTTGGTACATGATGTCAGTAGTTCAGTGTCTAGTGTCTATAATCGAGTTAGTTGGATTTGTATTTTGTATTAAGCGAAGTTAGCTCACAAGTTCGCTTATATAGGCGAACTTGTGGAACAAGCGAAGTTAGTGACAACTTCGCCTAAACATGTTAGGCAAAGTTGTCGTCTGTTATATACGGCTAGGTTACGGCTGAATTAGTGGAATCAGTTTATGAGTTGTTCAGAGTTTGTGTAATCGGTGATCAGTGAATCACATGTTTCCAGTTGCAATACAACGTGTCTTTGTTTATTGTAACGTGTGTTTGATTGTGTTAACGTGTATCGTCTTCTACGCTCGTATCGTCTTACGTAGGGATTCCGCACCTACGTAGAACGAGATATTCCGTGTAGATCCAGCTGGAAACCTACAATTGGTATCAGAGCTTTTGCTCGTGATTGTGTGGTTCGGGATTATCACGCGGGTGTAGAAATCGTTCCGTTCGACTATTCGCGGGACGAGTTTACCGAATTTTTGTGTCCTACTCACCTCCCACCATCATAAACAACCCATTACACCTTCCCATACCTCGCAAAACGTCAAAATCAAACCTGCAAAATCATCGTGTTCATCAGGCGAAGTTGCCGCTACTGTTTGTAGGGTTTAGGCGAAGATATAAGGTTAAGCGAAGTTATCCACAACTTCGTCTACCTCACAAGTTCGCTTATCTCAAGCGAAGTTATCCACAACTTCGCCTACCTCACAAGTTCGCTTAACTTAATCAGGCGAAGTTGAGAAATCAAGCGAAGATAAGACTTAAGCGAAGTTAACTTTAACTTCGCCTACAGTACTGTTCAGAATAAAATTTTTATTTTTTCGGGTTTCTTTGTGTTTTCCTTTCGTGAAAAATGACTTCCATAAATTTTACGGAACTGGTAAAAATGGAGGTGGAAGCGGATTCAGCTACTAAGGCATCGAAAATGCTTAAGGGTACCGATTTCGTGGCGTGGAAAGATCGGTTTGAGCAGTATGTTAAATATCAAGATGCTAAGATGTGGGTGTGCATTCAAGATGGATACATTCCACCAACTGCTTTTTATGAGGGTCGTGAACAAATTAAGAAATACATCAAGATGGAAGAGGAAGAAAAGAAGATGTATGATGCTGAAAGCAAAGCTCATGCTGCGATAACAATGGCTCTTCCACAAGAGATTCTTCACACCTTCAAGAAGTATAAAACCGCTAGAGAGTTATGGGAAGCACTTGAAAACCGATTTGAAGGTATGTTGGGGATACGTGCATCCAAGATTAAACTACTCAAAACCCAATTCTCGGTGTTCAAGTATTTGAAGAATGAATCACTTGATGATATCATCACGAGATATTATCACCTGATGACCGAACTCAGCAATTATTCCATTGCTTACAAAAAAGAGGAGATTGTAGAAAAACGTCTTGATGCTCTTCCACCGAAATGGGAGATGTACACTGTCTTGATGAGAGAAGATAAAGAGTTTGCCGACTATGACTTGGAAACAGTAGTCAACAAACTACGAACTTTTGAACTTAACATGGTTCGAAAAGAGACACCAACTGATCAGGTTCAGGATCCGGGAATGTATGGTGCGAAAGTTAATTCAAGTTCAAGCTCGAAGTCAGAATCATCTGCTTACTACTCAAAGGGAGACTCGAGCTCTAACTCAACTCATGATGGTCATGTTTCTCACAACATGGACGGTGATGTGTGTTTCGTAGCTGGTGGAACAAATTCTTCTAAACCTCAAACAACAAAGGGTAGTTTTTTTTCAAGTGTTCCGAACATCAACTACTCTCAGATGCCCATGAGTGTTAAATCTGCTGAACAGCAGTTTGCTCTCTATGCATCTTTCATTGCTTCTTACGAAAATTACATTAAAGGTAAAATCGTTGATCCTGCAACTTTAGACAAAGACTATGATCAGATCGATGCTGATGATCTGGAGGAGATGGATCTGCAGTGGCAGATGGCAATGATTGTAAGAAGAGTTAAAAGGTTTATGAAGAAAACTGGTAGAAAATTCGTTGGTGAAAGACCAGGTTTTGACGAGTCAAAGGTTCGGTGTTATAACTGTCAACAGAATGGCCACTTTGCTAAAGAATGCAAAAATGACAGAGTAGAACGCAGTCAAAACAGGTCTACACAACAGAGTGGTGGTGGTAGTGAGAATAGGGCGATGATATCCAGACAGAACGGGGAATACAACTGGAATCTGCAAGTTGAGGAAGTGTTCGAACAGGCCAACTTGGTTAACATCGAAACTGAAGAAAAACCCAGAGAGACAAAAAGAAAATCAGGCCTAAACTCCCTTGTACGAAATGTGAAAATCTGTCTGAACAGTTGAAAACAATAACTGATCAGTTTGTTAGTTTGGATGCTCAATTCAGAACACTAAAAGAAGATCATTATTACACTAAAACTAGAGAAAACAGTTACAAGGTAAAAATAAAAGCTAGTGAGAAAGATATCAGAAGTCTTAAAGCAAGTCTAGCTGAAAAAATACAAGTAATTGATCTTAGCTATGAAGTGTTAGAAGAGAAAACCAAACTAATTGCTGAAAGGGATAAACAGATAGCTGATCACCAGGTGAAAATGGTGGAACTAAACAGAAAGCTTGAGCAATTTAGAAATTCCTCCGCAATACTTGATCACCTCGTAAGTGATCAACGTTCCCCAGTTAAAAGGGGAGGAATTGGATATAATGAAGTTCCACCACCTTATAATCATAACTATACTTTTGATCCTAGTAATCAGAAATCTGTTGATGTTGAAATTGGTCAGACAGTTCCTGTTAAGGTTACGATTAAATATCCAGAAGTTAGTAAAGGCGAAACGAGTAAGCCTGTTTTGAATGTTAAGATTTCTGTTCCTAGTTCTGTCTCATCAAATTCGGACAAGACATCCGAGTCTAGTGAGACAGAAGAAGAGGAAGTGTTACTAAAATGTGGAGAGGAACATAAACCAACTGAAAAGAATTCTCCACTAAACCCGTATGTCCCACCATATGTTAGACAAACAGACAGTAATGCAGCCTCATCATCTAAACAACTATTGAGACGAAAGTTGAACACAGGAGTTGTTTCAGATGCAATCAAATAGGACATCTGATTGCTGATTGCCCTCTGAAGCAGAGATTCAGAGGTATGAGGCCTTCGAAAACTGAGAATAGAACTAACAGTAATTTCTATAATGGTAAAAATGAAAACTCATCAAAGTTCAGATCTTGGACTAATCCAGGTTTTCAAAGAAGTCGACCTCAGTTTTTTCCAGTTAACAACCAAACCATTAGTAATAATTCATTTAACAAACGAAGGTTTGGATGGCCTCATAGTCAATCTACTAGAAGGTATCCTTTTGGGTCTTACAGAAATCAGTCTAATACTAACTTTGGACAGCCAAAGTACGGGATGCATTTTAACAAAGGTAACAAGAATTTGTTACACGAGTGGAAACCTGTTCAGGGAGGAAGAGTTAGTTTTGCTGGAGAGAGTGGTGGAAGGATTACTGGAATTAGGACAGTGACTAATGGCAAAATGAAGTTAGAGAAGGTGAATTTCGTTGAAGAACTGAAGCATAATCTGCTGAGTGTATCTCAGATCTGTGACAAAGAGTACACTGTGCACTTTACCAAAGATGAAGCGATCGTACTGTATCCTGATTTCAAGATACCAGAGGAATGGATAGTAATGAAGGCTCCAAGAGAAAAGAATACATATATTATGGACATGAGGTCGACTGAGATGGCAACAGAAGAATCGTGTCTTCTGTCAAAAGCAACTGAATCGGAGTCCGAGTGATGGACAGGCGAAGTTTTGGACAGACGAAGTTATGGACAGGTGAAGTTATGGACAGGCGAAGTTGACTTTTAGGCGAAGTTGACTTTAGGCGAAGTTAAAAAAAAAAAAATAAAAAAAAAAATTAAAAAATAAATTGTTTGGAGTTTTCGTCTGTATGGCCAGGTGTACACGATTATTGTGAGACCGAAGACGTTGTTCCGTCAACGAGTGAAACTTGTTATCTCTTGGTCTTACGTGTGAACAAATACGTGTCAACTCTGGATATGGAGTTGAGGTTGTGAATGGGATATTGATTGAAACTGGATATTGACACATATTTGGGTGTTTGTGGGCAAATGAAATAGTTGTTGTTCGAGGTTGACCAACTGAAGAAAGTCAAATTGAACTGAAGGTTTTCGTCATTACTGGATTGCGGTCAGAGCATATTATTTATGTTATTTTCAAGGCGTTCGAGAATTGGATCCTGAAACGTGATGCTTATTTATTAAAGTGAAAATCCTGGAACAAGTTGGATTTAATCGGGAATTAAAGTGTTTATGTTCTTGATCGTTATCCCTGGTGATTGAAGATGCTTCGGATTAATTAATGGTCATGTGTGTTAGATTCTGTCAAGGTGGTTTTGTGATGAAATTGATCACTTGATATTGAGTAGTTGAAGATTAAACCTTATCGTATGCCGACGTGTTGGTGAAGTTGTGGAGGGAGCCCAACTTCACGTGTTGGTGAAGTTAGAAGAACTTCACGTGTTGGTGAAGTCAGAAGGACTCACGTGATTGGTTGAGATGATCAATTAGGCACGGGGATGCATGCATTTCAAAGACCTCAATCTATATAGTCGGAGAAGCTTACACTGAAGGGGAGATCTGATATGGAAGACGATGGGTGATTGGTAGATTTGTGAAGCTACAAGACAGTTTTAGACACGGCAGGTTGAAGAGCAAACAGAAGATCATCAGTTAAGAGGGAGTCTGTTGGTGCATGTTTTGTAACAGATGATCTTTTGTGTTTGTTAGAATTGAGAGCAACGGTCAAAGGGGAGTCTGTTGGTGCATTTTGTGACCGTCGCTATGCAATTCTGATCAGCGGAAACGAAGTACGAAGTTAGAACAACTTCACCATAGGCGAAGTTATAACAACTTCGCCATAGGCGAAGTTAGAACAACTTCGCCATAGGCGAAGTTATAACAACTTCGCCTACTGGCCCAAGCCCAAGCCCGCGAAGTTGTTTTGTCTATATATATATGTGTCTTGTTTAGGTTTGAGTATCCAAAAAATTAGAGTATTGTGTGTTCAGTTCAAGTAGCTAGAGAGAAACAGAGAGGCAGAGTCGTGTGGGACGGCCCGAGGTAGAGCTCACCTCGGGTCGGCCGTGTCTTTGTTTTTGTTCGTTTTGTAATATGGTTTGGTTATGATATAAAAGATCTGCAGATGTGTTTATCCCATTCGTGTGTTTGTTCGTGTATGTGTTTTTGTGTAATTGTGTTCTTCGTCTTCTACACCATTAAACGAGTCAAGGAGGATTCCGCACTCCTAGACCTCGTGTGATCTCGTATCGATCGGCGACGCCCCAGGGGGACTTACACTGAGCTCAGGGGAGGAAGAGGAGGTTGATGAGTTGGAAGATGAAGATGATGATAATGATGATGGAGATGAAGGAGGGGCTGGAGGAGCCATGATTTTTGATGCACTGGATCAGGGGGAGAACCAACCTATTCCAACACCACCACAATCACCATTATCCATTGACCAACCTATTCCAACACCACCACAATCACCATTACCCATTGACCAACCCATTATACCATCACTACCACACACTCCACCACATCAAATCACTCAATCCCCACCCCAAACCTTAACCATGAACCAGCCTGAAACATCAACTCATTTATCCCCAACACCACAAACACCATCAACCACTAGCCCAATTCACACTGATCCATTTATTTCAAGCCCACCTCATACACAATCACCACCATAATCCATATTTCAAACTCAAACTACAACTCAAGAACAACCTGATTATGAACCTTTCTCTACATCACCACCTACAACCCCACATACTGAAACATACCTATTTCAAAGAAACCTTGATTTAATGATGGAAAATGCTGAATTGAGGAAGAGGAATGAGGAGGTCACTATGGAGAATGTCATGTTGTTACATCAGTTCGTAAGGGCAAAAATGAGAATTCAAACCCTGGAGCAGGAGGTTGAGAAGACCTCAGCGGCCCCAAAATAGGAGGAGAATGTTAATATGCTAACTGACTCTATGGTGAATGATGAACCTGAAAAAGAAACATGTGTAGAGGCTGTAGATGGTTTGAAATTGATTTCGAATGCATATGATGATGAGGATGAAGATAGTGAGGAGAGAAGAATAGAGGATGATGAGTATGAAGAAGATAAATCAGATGTAGGAGAAGAGGATTACGATGTGAATGATGAAGTAATAAATGTGAAATGGACTGAGGAGAATGATGAACTAAGGAATAATGAGGAGACAAGGGATGGAGTTGAAAAGATAAATGTTGAAGAAAATGTAGCTACCACTGATGAGGCTACTGATGTCTTGACTAATGTGGCAAGTGATAATTTAACTGACATTCAAACTGATGTGTTAAATGAAGAAGATGCTGCTATTGAGAAACTTATACTCACTGAATCTGAACAATCTGAAAGTTCCAAAAGGGTAGAGCATGACTCAGAATTAGAAGCCCTTGAGAAATAAATTGATGATTATCAGCAAACTAATGAAGAGGAAGAAGTGCAGAAAAGAATGGATAAAGGTAAAGAAAAAGTGACAAAGAAGAGCCTGTTAAAGCTTATCCTTAGAAAGATATTCTGTTTAAAGATGATGTTGAAGCTGCTACTGCTGCCTTGAAAGAACATGAAAGTTTTGTGAGAGAAACAAGGGAAAGGGAAATCTTGGCCCATACTTTGACTCCAGAGGAGCTAGTAGAGTAGGAAGCACTGATCACTCAGGCCAATATTGCTAAAATGATAAATGTAGATTAGATTGATCAAGATGTGATTGAAGCTTTGATTAATTTGAAAAGAGATGAGGAAGCAGACAATTCCTTAGCTATGGTGGTTAGTATGTTTCAACCCCAAAGCCAACCTGAAAAGAAGTCAAATGAAACTGCTGAACCTACCAATTTGAATATTGAAATTATAACTGAAGAGGAGATTGGTGATTCCATTACCTCTATGGCTGCCAAGAAATGGGTTGAGCAAGTGAAAGAAGATATAAAGAAAATCCCAGATAGTGTCCGGTCACAAATGAGAAATGTAACTCAACCTCAAGAATTAGAAACAGTCCATCAAAAGAAAGAAAGACTTTCTAATCTGTATGAACAATTTGCTGAGAAAGTCAACATATTTTCTAAGATCTATGAGAGAAGAAAGAGGGTGAATGTGCAGTCTGAAGATGAACGATCTGCAAAGAAAGGCAAGTGGGATGATAAAAACAAATATTTTGTACAAACTTCGGATAATGATGCAAGCCCAATTAGGGCAGTCCTACTGCAAACCTTGCAACCAGGAGAAAAAGTTCAAGGTGTTCCTGATGTGCCTATTAGAAGTGAATCAAACCCAGATCATCCACCTTCTGATGAGCACAAGATAGATGCAGTAAATGACTCAACTGAGGAGGAGGATGAGTCTGATGAATCTGATGAATCTGATGATCAAAATGGCAATGATGGAAAAGGTGTAGAAGCTGCCAGTGTTGTCTCTCCTCAAGTCACAATGACTGAGGAACAAAAGGCAAACATTGAGATGAGTTTGATGGAAGCTAAAAGGAAACATCCATTGGTTGTGAAATTGAGAAGCTTTGGTATAAGCTTTGAGACTTTGGCTGCTATGAGTGATGATGAATTGAAGCAGAGATTAGAAAAGAAAAATGACACTATCAAAAGGCTTATGCAACAAAAGAATAGAGATGCTCAGAAACACATAGATTATCTAAGGAAGCATGGGTACTCTGTAAAGGATTTGAGCCACTTCAAGCATGACAAGCTTCAAGATCTCTACAATAGTGAAAGAGAGAAAGTAAAAGAAAAATATGTCAAAAACAATATGAAGAGATTGAAAAGATTGAATCATTGAAAAAGAAGTATGGAGGTATGTGTGGATACCTATTGGAAAAAGGGATGAAGCCTGAGGTAGTTGAAAAGCTATCAAAAGAATCAGTGTAATTTCAATACAACAAATTGAAAAGAAAAGAGAAATTGAAAAGAGTCCAACCTGAACCCCCCCCCCCCCCACTGAGCAATCAGAAAGTGAACAAGAACCTCCCAAAAGGAAGAGAAGATTAATGACTGTGAGGGAGAAACAAAAGGCTCAAACTGAAAAAGAAAAAGAAGCTCCTGATGTTGAAACCCCAATCCCGGAGGAATCAAATTCTAAAACAGCCAATGAACCCATAATTCCTTGGGAGAATGAAGAAATGATTAAGATACTGAGGGGAATAATGATAAATCAGAGGGGAATGGATGAAGCCACTTTCAATGCATTAGAAAAAGAATATCTAAAAGAACTTTTCTATATTCAAAAGGTTGACTGGGAAAAGGCTCTAAGGGAAGGTGAGAACCATAGAAGCTTTGTTGATGGAAAGTTTTGTCTGCAGGATTGTCAAACAATTGTGGGACAGATAAGATGATGCTTATTCTCAAAGAACAAGCAGGATATGATCTTGTTGAACTTTCCAAACTTCCACCTGAAATGGTAGAGTCAATCTACATCAATACTTTCAAGTTGAGGCCTAGAAAACCCATAAAGTCTATTCCATTTAGACCTCCACTTTCAAGAAGATATCCACAAGCAGGAAGAGGTGGAAGAGGTGAATCATGTAGGAGTGGATCCCAAAGAACAGAAAGACCATAATCAAATGTGGATCTTCCAAGAGAACTCTACTATGATTCTGTTACTGAGTCTCTTAAAGTAATTCTGGAAAGTAGGCAACTAAGAGACATTGTTGTGAAAAGTGATTTTAATGAATATACTCAAGAACAACTGGAGAGGATGGCCGATCTCAATTTGTATGATATTAGAGATAGAAGCAAGAGGGCTGGAAGACAACATAATGATCTCTCCAAGTACTTAAGAGAAGAAGCTGAGAAGGGATTTCAATTCCTAAAAGAAAAAAGAAGCTGGAAAACAAGTCAATTTCACAAATCAAGACGAACCGCAAAGTTAAGGAAAATGGACAGTGCTGAAAGGTACTACAAGATGAATGTCAAAGACAAGAATCCTTTTTCAAACATGAATACTTGCATCAGTCTTGAAAGAAGAATGACACGCCCCAATTACACAGTTCAAAAGAATGGAGTAATAGCTGATATTGAATATAAAGAAAATGGTCATTATGTGCTTAGAAATTCTGATGGATTGGGGATAATCAAAAGAGATGAAGACCATACTTACCTGCACACTGAAGATCTGATGGATAAGGGACATGGTCATTTCTGAAAGTCACACTTATTACCAGGTCCTTGATATGTTTAAGCAAAGAGCATGAAGTGTTATTGCAAATAGAAAACAAGCCTACAATGATGCAAGAAGAAGACAATATTCTTAGAGTAGGTTTTTACTTTGTAATGTCTTCGGACAGCTTTTGAATATTTAATTTGTTTATGTTATTTGATTATGTAATTTGACTTTTAATTTGATGTGTACTTTAATCCTATGTAAGTAACTATAGAGGTGTTTTGGGACAGCTGAGGTGTTCCAATCTAGGGGGAGATTGTTGAGTCAAGATTTGACCCAAAACTGATCATATTTGAAGATTGGAATCTTCTCAACCTCGTCAGAAATGACTAAGTATGGAACCGGGCACACCTAAAATATCCGAGCAAGCTTTTACTTAGCCAGGCATGATATTTTGCCTTTCGCATCTTCAAGAAGTCTTTTTTAGTGGATAACCGGGCAGGGTTCACTCTTTCTGTATACCCGGGCAAGGTACACTATATCAAGAAGGTTTGTTCTTCATAGCCGAGTAAGGTTTACTTCAGAGTAAGCTCTTGGCTAACCAAGCTCAGAAAGCCAAGTGATTGGATGACCGGGCAAAGTATTCATTAGTAATACAGTGGTCCAAGTATGCTTTGATGGATAATGAATTATCTTAAGTATCATCGGGCAAGGATCAACTCAAGCAGGGTACAGTGCTACCAAGTACACTTTGCTAATTAGCTTATTCCAAGCAAGGAGTTGATAGGACCATTGAAGAATAAGGTTGCTCGTTGGATTATGTCGGGCAAAGTCTGATATAATCAAGAAGATTGAAGTCTGCTTGGTGAGTATTTTCCTTTGGAAAATACTCTGAGTAAAGCATACTCGGATAACTGCTCCTGGGCACACTTCAAGGTTACCAAGTTTGACAAGGAAGGCAGAGCACAAAGTCTACTCGGAGAAGGTTACTTCTACAAAGCCTACCTGGAAGACTTGTTTTACACTTAGGATTATTTTGATTATGTAATTTGAATATGTATGATATATTTAGGGTTTATAGAAGGAATGACAGCTGTCCTGAGGTGCCAGGCCTATAAAAGGAATAATTAGGTCACACCTTAGGCAGAAGAAAAGCACAGCAGAGACGAAAAGATAGACGGCTGAATAGAATTGTACGGAAATAGCTTTCCCTTCAAGAAACCCTAAATCGATTAACGTTTGTATGATGAACATTATATGAATGGAAATCTTTTGAGTGAATCTTGATTGTGTTAGTTACCTTTTGATTTATTTCTCAACAACTACCTTGTTTGTTATTAATTCCGCCTTTAACAAACTTCAATCTTTTTAAAAATAGCAACCCGTCATTAACTCCCTTGTCGACACATTTATCCATGGGAGTTATGACTTGATTTTGTAAAGATCTACCTCAAATCGGGTACATGACATCATGTCTGAATGTTTGATGGCAAACGTGGATTTTCTTCACTTTAAGAAGGATTTTTTATATCCTCCTCGATCTCACTAGGGATACTGGTTCCTCTTGTCATCTTCTAACCGGATGAATCTGAGCGCCATTTTCCTGACTTCATCAAGGGTTTTGCACGGAGTCATCACATTATCATCATAAAAAGGGGAGCCCCTCGGAAATCCCATCTTGAATGCTTCAACAGCAGTAGCCATATCAAGATTAGGGATTTCCAGAGCTTCTCTGCCAAACCTTGTGAAGAAATCCCTTTGGGATTCATCACTAGGTTGGATAACGCGGTATAAATCATTAGTTAACTTTTCAAATTTCTTACTCCAGGAAAACTGACTGTTGAACAAGTTAACTAAATTAGAAAAAGAAGTAATTGAAAAGGGAGGAAGACTTAGCAGCCATTTTAACGCGGATCCTGTCATTGTGGATCTGAAGCCCTTGCACAAACAAGCCTCCTTGAGCCTTTCAGGAATCAGATTGATCTCCATACGCTCCTTATATTGTGCAACGTGCTCTTCAAGATCAATGGTCCCATCATAAGTCTTCATGTTGGGGGTCTGGAATCGCTTCAGAATTTCAACATCACTGTAGGTGGAGCAAATTTGGATAACTTGTGGCTTCCTTCTGGTATCTTGAGAATCGGACGGACCACCCCCAGTACACTGGATATCATATCCTTCAGCTTTTGCAGTTCCTTAGCTATAACTTGGTTGATGTCTGCATCCTGCTTGGAACCACGGTTAGCATCTAAGGATATAGGATTATAAAAGTTACCTCTTTGCTGGTTGGAGGTTGGCATCCCAGATGAGTAGCTGAGGTACGAAGCGTCTGCTACAGGAGTTTGTCCACCGGAAGCGATGGTCTGCATGGGGATTATATCTCCTTCATGGACCTCGGATGACATTTGATGTTGAACCCCTGGGTGTCCTTGATCCTGGAAGAAGGATCCTTGATTGGGGTTGAAGGATCCTAATGGTTGAGGGTTGAAGGATCCTGGTTGAAGATACAGTCCTGAGGATCCTGGTTGAAGGATGGATGATCCTTGTTGGAAGTATGAGGATACTTGATTTTGCTAACCCATGGATCCTTGTTGGAAGATAGATGATCCTGGCTGAAACAGTGAGGATCCTTGAGTTTGTTGACCCATGGACCCCTGTTGAAGGATATATGATCCTTGTGTGAACTGGGCCAAGGATCCTGGAGTGGTGAAATCCAACATCCTAGGCGTCAAGGGAGTGTGATCCTCCACTGGCCTCTTAGTCTTCTTGAGATCCTCTATCTCACGAAGGATCTTCTAGTTGGTCTTGGTCTGCTGCTTCATATATGCTTTTACATGCGAGAACATATTAGAAACATCATTGTTAGTACTAACCACCGGGGTGGCAGCAGTGGTTCTTGACTCTGTAAGACTGGCAGCTCTGTTTTGCTTCCAACAGCGGTAAGCCGTGGTGCTCCCGTGATTGGCGGAGACATCGGCGGCAAAGTCCTTGATGAGAGAGGAACCGTAGACGGCATGGTTGATGAAGCAGAGTTTTATTGAGAGGCCATTGATAGTGATATGGGTATGAAAAGGTTGAAATGACAGGAATAATATGGATTATAGCACCAATTGCCTCACGGTGGGCGCCAAATTATTTTGGACAAAAATCTGCTAAGGATAATGTATCCAAATCTATTATGTGAGGTTTAGTGCTAAATTGATAACAATGAATATGTGAACGAAATTAAGATGAACACAGCGATTTGTTGCGAGGAAAACCCTTTGATCTTGTTCAGATCAAAAGAAAAAAACCCCGGGTGATGACAAATCGTTAATCACCACTTTATTAATCACAAAAAAGGGTTACAATGGTTTGGAGATTATGATCGATGTTACAAATTAACCTACTGTGTAGAGAGAGTAATTGCTTCTTCTCCATTGTGTGTGTATACAGTGATGACATCTAATTGATCATATCTCGATGTTTATATAGAAAATACAAATAACAACTAATCCCTATTTTTAAGGAACTACTCCACTAGCTGCTCCCATAACTTTGACCATGTACATAAAGGAGTCTTGTAGCGAAAGTTTAGGCAGACTTGGTCATACAACAGTTAAACATAGCTCTGGAACTCTTCAGAAGGATAACTGATCCAGGCACGTCTTCAAGGATAACATATCCTTAGTACCCAGTTATTGGTGACTCAATAAGAAGTCCTATAAATCCGCCATTATTCCCACTAAACGTGTTACAGCCATTTTACCATGTGCCATATCTTCTTAACTGCGCGTTAGTGGTAGACCGAGTCTTCTAACTGTCACACCTGCTAAATTCAAGACTACACATGAGAACAACAGTTAATTAGTAATAGATACTGAGGATCCTTGATCCCATTATGATCTGGAATACATGCTAAGGATAACTGATCCAGTCATATGCCAGGATAACGTATCCACAGTGTCAAATTTCTGTGCCCTAACAATTGTCATTTTTATCATTATATGTACTCGATACTTGGCATTACTTGCTCAACATTATTGTTGACAAAATATATCTATTTTTACACATATCTCAGGTATCTACGTGAGATGATTGAATATGAAAGACATTAGTTATACCTTAGGTTTAATAAAATAAAGAACGTATTAGTTAATGTGGTAGTTTTGGGATGTATTTTATTTGTGAAACTCTTGTGCATGATGATTGTAATAAATAAATTAGATATTGTCACTTTATATTTATTTTAGTGTCTTTGAGCAATGGTACAAATATTATCGCAAGCCTCTCAAAATCATTTTCAAAACTCTAAGAGGATTTTTAATTGAGAAATTTCTTTAGAAATCCCACCTTTATACTCCCATCTCCCTGAGGATGATTCGTGCGACGAATATGTAGTAACTGGAAGGGGGACATACTTGTTCACCAAACTTTTAACACCCATGCTTGCTAGCCTAAGGAACTTCAATGCGCATAAATCTCAATCGGCTGCGAGACTTGGTTTCCTTCCTAGATGGTTCGGTGAGGGGGTGAAACTTATTAGGCCAAAGCATATCACACCAAACTTCACGAATCTACTACCCTCATTGTATGGAACGTGGTTATGTGACAACCACACGCTTAGATTATAACTGAATTCACTTGATTTCGTGGCTAAATTTGGTATTTTTGATTATTTTATATTTATTTTTTATGTTTAGTTGGGGATCCACAGATACTCCAACTATTCATCTCAACCCGTTTTTTTATCATTATATTTTGTTGAAGCGTGTCTAATTGTGGTGATCCAAATGGTGATTCAACTACCCATTATTATTTTGATTGTTTGTTATTTAGTTGAACCATTTAAAATACCATGAAACGCTCATGGCGGTTCAACTCTATTATCTTTATGATTTGTTAATTAGTTGGGCCATTAAAATGCAATGGAATGCTCATATGAGGTCCAAATAATAAAAATTGAATTTATTTTAATCATTTTATTTTATATAATTGTTAGAACATAAAATGCCACGATTCGTGGAAAGTTCTAATATTTGAATAAAAAAAAATATTTTTGTGATTCATATTTCATTTATTTACTTTAGTTTATTTTTGAAATTATACTCAATATTAAAAAAAACCCGTAAGTAATTTTCTTCTCAAATAATTAACAGCGTGTTAAATCCTCCAATTATTTTTTTTAATCTCACATTATTCACGATATCTCAAATTCTCACAATATCACACATCCTCAAATTTTAAGAAATTCATAAAACACTTTATTTGGAGTTTTTAATTTATTTTTTGTAACCTTAACCTCAAATTCATAGTTATTCTGTTATCAGCTAAAATTTTATTTATATTTTTTTGTTGCATCAAATTCATGGCGATTCATTGATAAACCAGTTACCCTTGTCATTTTATATCATTTTCAATATTCTTATTGAAAACATATGTTGGTTTGTGGGTATCTCAATGATCTATTTTTATTTTTATTAAGTTTCTTTGAAATCCCACGGTGGTTTGTGGAAATTTCAGTGCCCCACATCAATTTTTGGTATATTGTTTCGGTTATCTTGCAAATTATGAATGTTTCAATTTATAAATGTTAATGAAGACTTCGCTAGCTTGTTAGAATAGTCTTGGTGATTCATGCATTTCAACACCTCGTTTTATTAATTCGTGGAACTTTAAACAAATAACGAATATTTGTTTCAAATCTACATTCTTGACCCGAAGGATTTCATTATATAGTCTTAAATTTTTCACATAGTTTATTCTCGTTTCAAGATTGTTTGTTGAGTTTTGTAGCAATGACCTTTTCACTTTAAACATGAAATTATATTTTTTTTGATAATAATATTTTAATAATATTTTGGTTTTCTATTTATTTATTTATTAAGTTCACTAAAGTCCATCGGTGAACTAATTTTACACAAAGTTATAATTTTTAATAGTTGATAACTATTGTTTTTATAACCCATATAATGTGGCGAATTATGTGGATCATCCGAAGATAAAGATAATTATGGATCGACATATAATTATCAAATCCTCGCATGAAAATCATAAGTACGTACGATTGTGTGTCAAAACTTAGAACCGAGGGTGTTTTGGAAAATGGTGCTAATGTGATATGATAGGGGCATGGTGGATACGCCGCTGATACATCTTATATATAAGTGTCCTTGCCATATTTCAATTGTAGCGGTTTTTAGGTTACTTGAAGTTCTGTGTTATGCTAAATGTTTCATTTTATTCCATTTTAATTTATATATATATAACTTTTAAAAGTTTCTTTAAACAAATTTGTCGTAGTTTTTCCTTAATTTCTCGACGAAATTCCCAAAGGTAGGGAATGCTGTATCATTTTTTATTTTCATACCCGAAAACACGACCCACTTTAAAATTTTGATTTTCATGAAAGATTACTATTAATTTTTATGGTGTGCATCATTGATATGTATTTGTTAACTTAGAACATCGATTTCAATGCTATATTATTACAATTAATAGTATTATTATTATCATTATTATTTTTGATTCATAAATTATTAATTTCAAGGTATTAACATTATTCTCATATGTGCAAATACTTGAATCTATGTCATTTCAATGTTTACATGTGTAATCGTTAATTAGACATGTTGAACTAATTTTGTCTAGATTAATATTTTAACATGTAACATAAATAATTACGGTCATCTTAAATAACTTAAGTATTTTATTTGACAAAATTTATTAAAGAAAAGCATCTTTCTAGTATATTCCAAACACAACTTTCTTTCCAAGACTTACCTACTTAACCTCCTTCTAACCACAACGATAAATACCCCATCATTTTCATCATTTTCCTATGCTTATTCTTCTTCTCTCTCCAATAATAATTCTTCAAATGAAGTTTTTAATTTATGTTTTCTTGTGTTTGTTCATCTCAAGATCACAAGGTTGGAATAAAGTTTTGTTCATGTTTTCCTATCTTTGTTCTTTGTTTCTTCCTATTTTCTTACTGTTATAATGTAAGGAAATCCATTACCTAATTATATTTATGGTTCCACCTATTCTATGAACTATGGTATATAGGGTGGAGGAGACAAAGAACATAAAGTTGCAAGATGATTCTTAATGGTCACACCCTAACAAGTTCATACATTCTTGAAGTTTTTGTTTTTTTTTATTTTTTTAGATTCAAGAACCATTAGGATTTTGATAATACATAACCAAACACATTGTATTCATCATACCACAAGTGGTTCATAAATTTATTTATCAAAATTCATTCCAAAGCATCAAAAACATTATTGTTTTCAATGTTCCATATTTCACAACCGATTTATTTGACAAAGGTTGAGAAATAACTTGGTCATAACAAACTGGAATGATGCAAGGCTAAAATATATCATTAAATTTATTGAGTTACTGTTTTAAAAATTATTTAGTTGTATTTTTATTCTTTCGTATGGCTTTAGATCGTTATTTTAAGTTATGCGCAAATTATACCCTCTGTGAAGATCGACTATCTTAGCCTATCTTGGGTCTGAATCTGGTCCCACTTTCTAAATACAAGTTGTTCCTTACACATTATTTTAATTGACTAGAGATTATTATAATTTTTGAGAATTTATTGATATTTTTAAAAACATTTATGCAATCGGTGACAGAAATCTGTCCAAAACTGATCACTTTTCTTGTTTCTTTTTCAATTTCTAGTTGTGTTATTTGAATACAGATATGTTCTTTTGACCTTTATTTATCCAACACATTACATAGAAGACTTAATTACTTGGACTTAGGGATTACTCATTAGGACTCACCCAAGCTTAACCAAAGACCCGATCTTTTCATTTACCAAATCAAGATGAGTAATCACACTCCCCCTTTTTTGCTATTTTACATTTTGGGGGTTTTATTCACGCACAACTTATTTATTTATTTACTATACAAGTATATACTCAAACACAATTGCACTCTTTGCATATTGTGATATTGCTCGATTAGTTGTTAAATGTTATATGACTATGTGGTTTACAGTTTTTACGGTTGGTTGTTATCTCATCCTCATTCTCATATTACGATCATACGCCATCCGAGTAAACATGTCCGAATCTAGTGACATGTTATAAAGACACTTTTATTTTAATATGATCAAATGCATGTTGAGAAGACACTTTTATTTTGTTTTTCGCTAGTTGACGTAATACACATTATCGCAAGGAATTGTCATTTTAGTCATTATATATATCTCAAAACATATGATTACTTGCTCAACATTGTTGTTGACAAAATATATTTATTTTTACGCATATCGCAGGGAGCTACATGAGATGATAGATGCAAGATATTAGTTATACCTTAGGTTTAATAAAATAAAGGACGATTTAAATGTATTAGTTAATGTAGTAGTTTTCAGATGATTTTGATTTGTGAAACTCCTGTTTACAATGATTATAATAAATAATTAGATATTGACACTTTATATTATTTTAGTGTCTTTGAGCTATGATTCAAATATTTTCCCGCCCCGGCATGTTCCACCGTTAGGTTGGGGTGTGACATGTAGCAGGATTTACGTATGCGACTTTATCATATGTTGGTGGGGTATCGGTGTGTTTGTGTTAATAATCTTGCACAAGCTAGCGAGTTGCTAACATCTAAAGCTTGCATGTGGGAGAAATACTTGAAGGTATCAACCGTTTGGAATGGTCAAATGTAACATTCGTGAATATTCAAACCCGAAAAACCGACCCATTTTAAATTTTCAGCTTTGTTTATAAATATATATTATAATCTCAAGTTTCTTTTCTTGTATTTTGTGTGAGTTTCGTCAAATTTTATTTTTATTTGAATTTAGATCCGTTAAGCCAACCGTTTTGTCATTTCGAGGTATTTTTGTTCATCGTTTATCATTAATATAATATTCTCTATGAATAAAGCATATCGATAGTTCCTTTTATAATCGTGTTGAATTCCAAGGATTACGGTTATCATTTGTTCGTTTTCAGTTTGTATAGGTAACGGACTCTGAGCTATAAAGTTTTTTATTATGTTAAACGATTTGCTAAACTAACCTAGTATAATTTAAAAATAATCAAAGATACAAAATTATATCAAGTTTATATAATATTTTAAAGTTCAAGGTTCAAAGTGTAATTAAAGTTTAAATCATATATATGTATTATATGTATATATATGTATATATATGTATATATATACATATATATATGTATATACATATATATACATATATATATACTATATATGTATATATATATATATATGTATATTATATATATATATATATAAACTTCATGGTTTAAATGGTAACATTTTCAAATTTTAATAAACTAACAATAACCAACCCCCAACCCTTCCCCGTCTCCCTGCTTGTTTTTCCGGAGAGCTGCTTCCCATGAACTCAAAAACCCCCTTAAATCTTGTTCTTTGACCAAATTAATTCGTTTGACACGTTTTCTCCGCTAAACACGACCATAAATGTAGCATAATAACACGTTATAAAAACCTATTAGATGCGTATTAATTAGCGAATCAACTGGGTAACAACGGAATAACTTTTAAAAATGCAATAACACCCATTAATCATCATACGCTCTAAATTGTTAGTATAATATACGACTTAAATCAATATCTATAATTGTCCCAATCATCAATCTAATCTAATATACTCTCTATAATCCATAATTAATAGTTAAAGTTTACTTTTTTCCGGTGAGCTCCGTTCATCATCAATCCATAACATCTCCAGGTAATATTTATATGCAATCTGATTGAATTTAGCCGTATAACAAAACCCCTAACATAAATTAAGCAAACATGGAACGGATCAACATATTAGAAATCTAGGGTTTTGAATGAAGAAGATGAATATGTAAATTAATATATATATATATATATATATATATATATATATATATATATATATATATATATGATCAATTTGTTACAGGTATGTAACATACGCCACCCCCCCCCCCCCCCCCAATTGCACTCAGGACCATTTTGTTATAAGTGAAAGCGGGCCTCATTATCTGAGTATGTTGGTTGTTACCAACTGGAAAGGACCAATTGTATGTTTTTTTATTTATAACAAATTGTGTGAACTCACCAACTATTTAGTTAGTCGACATTATTATATGCAAATGCTACAGGTACTATTATTAGGAATATGACATGGGTGAAGACACTAGAGTTTAGACTATTTAGATAATAAACAAAGTTGATGTTCATTTATTTATTTTCTTTGTTATAGTCGTTCCGAATAACTTGTGTATTTGTGATTTAAATGAATTAATGATAATAATGCCAGTTGATAGTGGTCACATGTGTTTTTTGAGCAATTTGTATGTCACACTCAAGCGTTCCTCTTAGACGGGGTGTTACATCAAGAAGGTCCATTCAATCGGGTGGCAGGCGTAAAGGTGATTGGAATACCAATTATCCTCTAGGAAGGATTGGTCTTCGACAAGACTGGGGAGTTATTTGGGTCCCAAATATGCCAATAAGAGTTTTTATGGCAAAATAGGATAATTCCTTTGGATAGTGCTTCATTCTAACTAAGATTGGTGGTCTAAAAAAGGTAGAAAATTGTGGTTAACTACGCAGGGGAAGAATAATCCAGTTTGGATGGTCGAGGAGATGAAAAATTGGGTACCGAACTTCTATAGGGAAACATCCTCTGCATGGTCTTGCGATTCATCAACTGGTGAAGAGGCTTCGGGGAATAAAGAGGTCAACTTGGAGGAAGGGAAGTTTGTGGTTCGTCGTCGGCTAAGACGGGAGCCGGTGAACCGGATGTTCGGACGAAGGTGGGGTTACACGGGGATCTTCAAAGGCCTATGGACAATTTGGCTACTATGCATGGGAGATAGGGGTTCTAAGGATGTGGGAAATAAGAATGAACTTAATGATGATGGCGATAGTCTTTTTGTGTCAGAGGAAGTGGGTCTTGGTAAGTCAGGAGATGGGGTTTGGATGGCGGCCCGAATACGGGTCTGGGGTTCACACTAGCTTCTAGGAAGAGGCCTAGAAAATTACGCAGTCCAAGTGTAGAGAGCCCACTGGACTTTAATGTAAGTAATGATGGGGTTTTCAGGGAATCCGTTTCCCTAATTCTAGATAATGAGTCAGATATGTCGAGATTTGGGTTTTCTTATGCTAATCTTGGAGTACGTAGATTCGGATGGGATTGAAGAAGGGATGTCGGTGGATGAGGATTTAGATTTTGGTATGGACTTGGTGGGAGGAGATGCATCCACGCAGATGAATCTGAGGTGGATGAACAATTGTTGTGGTTCCGATATGGGGGTGGATTTACATGAGAATCGTGAACTTGTCAGATCGATAATTCAAGATCTTTTAGCTTCGGTTGCTTTTCATCTTTATTGCATTAGTTTGGAATATTAAAGATTTGGTTTTGCTAAATGAGTTTAGACCACCAATCAGTCTTGTTGGTTGTTTGAGTAAAGTTATCTCTAAGGTGTTAGTGAGCAGACTTAAAAAGGTGGCTGGGAGGTTAATATCCAAAGAACAATCGACTTTTATTGCAAATCGAAGCATCCTTGATGGTCCGCTAATTCTAAATGAATCATTGTCATGGTCGAATATGTCCAACAAAAGATGTATGATTTTTAAAGTGGACATAGAGAAAGCTTATGAGCGGCTAAAATGGGACTTTTTGGACTCAGTTTGGATCAAATGAACTCCTGAAGAGGTGGATATCGCTATTCTTTCGGCTAGTCGGGCTTCGGTTATACCAAACGGATCTCTAGCCCCGTGAATTTTAGTGTTCCCGTGGTCCTTAGACAAGGAGATCCTTTATCACTGTTTCTTTTCGTAATTTCCATGGAAGCTCTAACGCGCTCAAATGAAGAGGGAGGTTTAAAAAGATCGGTTTAAGGTCTGAAGTGTTGGTCGGAAGGCCCGAATTTGTCACATTTGTTTTATGTAGATGAGGCAGTTTTATTGACGAATGGGATACTTTTAATGCGCGGAATTTGGGCAAAATTTTCAGGTGTTTTTATATGGTTTCGGAGCTACGTATTAATCTATGTAAAATCTGGATATTTGGCACTAAGGTGAGTGGTACTGAGTGTAATTAAATGGAAAGTTATCTTCATTGCATGGTGGGAGAATTTTCCTTTTAAACATCTTGGTCTCCCAGTTGGAAGGTATATGACCAGAATTAATACTTGGGACCGGTGGTAAAGGCGTTAAGAAGAGATTCTCAAGATGGAAGGCTAAGCAAATTTCGTTCGGGGGTCGTCGCACGACCATATTGTCGGTTCTCAATTATTACCAACCTATTACCTCTCTCTATTTAAGGCTCTCGAGAGCGTTTTAGATATACTTGAAAGGTTAAGGAGGGTTTTTTTTGGGTAGGGTCGGAAAGAAAAGGCCAAAAATCATTTGATTGGCTTGGAATAAGGTAGTGGCTCCTGTAGAATTTGGTGGGTTGGGAATTTGGAGGTTGAATGATGTAAAAGTGTCGCTTTTATCTAAGTGGTGGTGGTGGTTCAAAATGAGAAACGTAGAATATGGTGGAAAGGTCATTTGGGCTTTACAACACTCCTCGAGATCTTGTTCGGGCATTCTAGCCAAATTAACTAGCTCGGATCCACGGAGACGTATTGTCAGACTTCACTAGGTTTTGTCCAAGGCGGGAGTTGAGTTGAAAAGTTGCTTCCATCATTTGGTGAAAAGGGGACGGTCGACATGGTTTTGATTAGACAATTGGGTTTCTAAAATTTTTTGGTCTAGAGAAGTCAAAAGGGTGTTTTGTGGTGGAACGGCTGTTTATGCAAGATGGTACGGGTATGTAGGCAATGGGATTGGTCTAGATCGTTAGTCGGGGTTGAAGAGATAGAAGAGTTGAGAGGGTTGTTTCAACTATGCCAAGGGATGTTACTCAGTGACGAGGAGGATGAGGTGGTAGGGAAGTTTGACCTCTCAGGTGGGTTCTAGGTTAAAATAGTTAAAGATAGCCTGGTAAGGAACAATTTTGCAGCCTCGGATTTTGAGTTTGAGTGGAACCGATTGGTCTCAAAAAACAGTTAGATTTGTGGCTTGGAGGGCGATTGATGGGCCGGTTGCCGACTGTTAATGCATTGGGCAAAAGAAATATTATGGTGGCCTCGAATGGGTGCCAGTTCTGCGGTGAGGTTTTAGAAACGATAGAGCTTGTGTTGGTCTCATGTGGTCTTGCACATTCTATGTGCAGTGTACTCGCTCAAATGGTGCAAAATGCCTTCGATAATTTTTTAGCTTTTATGACGTGTTAGAGCTTCATAAGTTCTCAATGTTTGAGAAGTAAAAAGCTACTGTGTTACATGCGGTGTGCTTGATCGTGGCGTGGTGCCTATGGAAAAGAAGGAATGCCCTTGTTTATAAGGGTATCCTGAGTCAAGTCTCGGCCTTGGTGGAAGAGATAAATGTTTTGGACTTCCTTTGGATTAAGAATATATGGAGGAAGAGGGGTCTCACATAGGAGGATTGGCCTCGTTTTTTTAATAAATATTTTGTTTGTCTTTGCCTAGCCTCTGGCTAGCCTTTCCCTTTTTTATATATATTTTGTTTTTCTTTTAATAAAAAAATGTAAAATACCATTT